>NC_062279.1:193349310-193652340 GCF_902655055.1 Lutra lutra
GTCTAGGAATATTTTCTTTTCAAAATTTCCATTAAAATAATTGTTCTGTTTTTTATTAAAATACAAAAATATTAAATCTTTCTAAATGTTCATTGTAAAGATAGTTTTTATTTTTTTGTTTGTTTGTTTGTTTTTGTCCTTTTGGTTCAATTTTACCAGTTCTCAAGCCCAAACAAAACCTAGAAGAGATAATTGCCATCAGACAGTTTTAATTACTTTTTAGATTTCTGATTTGAGATGACTTTACAGTAATTAGACAGTACTCTTTAGAAGCAGTATCATTAGGTATTTAGGATATAAATGTAACATTACTCCTTGTACATATAGAAGCATATTATGTCACTAACAATAAAATACTGCTTTTGGATGTGACAGGGCTGGAAGGAAATCAATTTCATCCCTTTAAGTCTCACATTCTTGTGTGAGATTTTTTCTCTTTTCACTAAGAAAGGTCTTCTAACAGCTCTGAAGTTTAGTACATTATCCGGATCATAGAAGCTTTTTATTCCATGTGTCTACAAGACACATATCTATGATGGCTTAAATAAAAAAGGAAGTTTATGAACTTATATGTGTTATGAGTTCCAGAGGTGAAAGGTGCCATTCAGGCATGGCCGAATTTAGAGCTCCACCAGTTTCTCTCCATTGTTCAGTTCTGTATTCTACTGTGTTGGCTTTGTGTTGGAGGTTAAGAAGTAGCAAACTGATGTTAATGGCCTTTCTTCCTCTTTTTCTTTCCATGAATTATCAAGAGTCATAAATAATAATGCTTGAAGTCCAAGTGTCATCATATTGCTCATATAAATAAATCCTTCACTCTCTCTGTATCTTCTCTTTCTATGATGAGCAGTTTAGTTTTTGAGGTCAGGAAAGTATTGATATATGATTAAAATGGGAATTTTGATGCCTCAAAGTTGATAGTGACAGTAGTACGTATCATTTACTCTACATTTCTAAAATGAGTGCTTTGGAAATGCTATGAGGTTGCCTTAAATATCAAGAAACTACATCCTTTGGCATCATGATCTTTCACCTATATATATTAAATTTTTCTGAGATGAACATGTTTGTGGAGACAGTATAATGAGAATAGGTTAGTGTTAGTGTTAGTGTTTGGTTTTTCCTTTGCTCCATTCCTATATCAAGTGAAAAAAAAAAGTTGACAGGGTATTTTACAAAAATGTGTCATATGTTTTCTGGAGATTGTAAGGTTGGGACAAGTGCCTGGCACTGATTTAGGAAAATTCAGTATCAGATAGTTGGCCTGAGGAAGATGCAGGGGCATCTTGTTCTTCTGCTTATAGAGAATAGAAGTATCAGATGTATCCTGTGGTGCAGAACTGATGTCTGGGCATCCTTGCCAAGGCTTTTAACATAGCAAATGACACTAAAAGAAAGAATCTTTTGAATTGCACCCAAAGAAACCAAATTTGATGAGGACTTCATAAGCAATGAACTGAAGAGTCAATTTTCAGTGTTGGAGAAGGTGACATCAGATATTTACAATCAAGGACTGCTAAAATACAAAAAGTACCCACAAGAATAAAAGTGAAATTAGGTATCCATACTCCAGAAGATATCAGCATCTCACTACAATTGATCCTCCCAAGCAATGTGTCCTGTACCCTCTACTCATCTTCTGGCTTTTTTTTTTTTTTTTAAGATTTTATTTATTTACTTGACAGAGAGAGACGCAGCAAAAGAGGGAACACAGGCAGGGAGAGTGGGCTCCCACCTAAGCAGGGAGCTCATTTCAGGGTCCTATCCCAGGACCCTGGGATCATGACCTGAGACGAAGGCAGAGGCTTAATGAATGTGCCACCCAGGCACCCCTCATCTTCTGTCTTACATCGAGTTTCTACCACATCTACTGTGAGCAAATCTAAGGAAAGAAGAGAAAACATGAGGATCAAAAAGACAAACCACTGTTATTTTTAGCAAAATGGATCTTTGTTTTACCTATTACCATTGTTATGATTATTTAGGTAATTATTTCTTTTCTTATTATTAATGCTCTCACACATTTTACATTTTGGATTTGTTGACATGATTCTCTGAACATCTTTACTGCCATGTATATAAATCTATTCTTTTTTTAACTTTTATTTGTTTACCTTTTTAAAAAAGATAAAATTCAGTTAATTAACATATAGTGTCGAGTTCAAAGTGGAGTTCAGTGATTCATCGGTCTTATATATTATCCAATGCTCATTACATCATGTTCCCTCCTTAATGTCCATCACCCAGTTATCCCATCCCTCAATCCCCTACCCTCCAGCAACCCTCTGTCAGTTTTGGCCAGCAAACCCTGAGGTAGTGAATGAGATGATTACTCCAGACACATTAGAAAGAGAAAGGAGAGGCCTGGGGACCAGAGGCTCTAGAGGCGGATTCTGCCTCCATCTTTATTGCAAATGTTATCAATACAACTAGGGAATAAGAAAAGCAAGAAGGAACATGAAGCTGTAATAATCAAGACAGTGTCATAGGGAGTACCCTGTGAATAGAACAAGATGTGCTCCTGACAAGCATGCAGAGAGTGCATGGAGACCATGACTTCTAAAGATAAATGTTCCTCCCAAGTCAAGCATTTAGTCTCTCAATGAGTGCATTGAGCCACAATAAGGTTCCGGCTGTTTTCATCCCAGAAACTCTAAAAGAAGGCTCAGTTTTCTGGACACTCCTTCTTTCCTTTTCAACTAGTTTCATCCAGGGAGGCATGTGCTTATTGAATCTTCACTAGCCAGGCACTATGAATCCCCACAACCCTCGGTTTGTTTCCTATGATTAAGAGTCTCTTATGGTTTATCTCCCTTTCTGATTTCATTTTGTTTTATTTTTCCCTCCCTTCCTCTATGATACTGTTTTGTTTCTTAAATTCCACATATGAGTGAGATCATATGATAATTATCTTTCTCTGATTGACTTATTTTCCTTAGCATAATACCCTCTAGTTTCATCCATGTCATTGCAAATGGCAAGATTTCACTTTTTTTGGTGGCTGAGGAGTATTCTGTTATGTATATAAACCATATCTTCTTTATCCATTCATCTGTTGATAGGCATCTGGGCTCTTTCCATAGTTTGGGTATTGTGGACATTGCTACTATAAATATGGGGGTGCAGGTGTCCCTTTGGATCACTACATTTGTATCTTTGTGGTAAATCCCTCATAGGGGAATTGCTGGGTGGTACAGTGGCTCTAGTTTCAACTTTTTTAGGAACTTCCATGCTGTTTTCCAGAGTGGCTACACCAGCTTGCATTCCCACCAACAGTATAGGAGGGTTCTCCTTTCTCCACATCTTCAGCAAAATCTGTCATTTCCTGACTCATTAATTTTAGTCATTCTGACTGGTGTGAGGTGGTATCTCATTATGGTTTTGATCTGTATTGCCTTGATGCTGAGTGAAGTTGAGCATTTTTCATGGTCTATTGGCCATTTTTATGTCTTCGGAGAACTCTGCCCATTTCCTGATTAGATTATTTGTTCTTTGGGTGTTGAGTTTGATAAGTTCTTTATAGATTTTGGATACTAGCCCTTTATCTGATAAGACATTTGCATATATTTTTTCATATTCTGTCAGTCTTCTTTTAGTTTTGTTGACTGTTCCTTTGCTGTACAAAAGCTTTTTATTTTGATGAAGTCCCAATAGTTCATGTTTGCCTTTGTTTCCCTTGCCTTTGGAGATGTGTCTAGCAAGATGTTGTTATGGCCGAGGTCACAGAGATTGCTGCCTGTGTTGTTTTCCTTTAGGATTTTGATGGATTTCTGTCTCACATTGAGGTATTTCATTCATTTTGAGTTTTTTTGTGTGTGTGTATGATGTAAGGAAATAATGAAGTTTCATCTTTTCTATATGTGACTGTCCAATTTTCTCAACACCATTTGTTGAAGAGCCTGTCTTTTTTCTTTCCTTCTTTGTTAAAGATTAATTGACAATAGGGTTGAGGGTGCATTTCTGGGTTCTCTATTCTGTTCTATTGACCTATGAGTCTGCTTTTTTTTTTTAAGATTTTATTTATTTATTTGAGAGAGAGAAAGAAAGACCATGAGCAGGGGGAGGAGGCAGAGGGAGAGGGAGAAGCAGACTCCCCACTGAGCAGGGAGGCCAACATGGGGCTCAATCCCAGGACCCTGAGATCATGACCTGAGCCAAAGGCAGATGCTTAATGGACTGAGTCACCCCCAACTCCCCCCCCCTTTTTTTAATGTGCCTATTTTTGTGACAGTATCATTTTGTCTCTTGATGATTATAGCTTTGTAATAGAACTTGAAGAACTACATTGTGATGCCACCAGCCTTGGTTTTCTTTTTCAACATTCTTCTGGATATTCAGGGTCTTTTCTGTTTCCATACAAATTTTAGGATTATTTCTTCCAGCTCTGTGAAAAAAGTAGGTGGTATTTTGATAAGAATTGTATTGAATGTATAGATTGCACTAGGTAACATAGACATTTTAATAATATTTGTTCTTCCAATCCATGAGCATGGAATGAATGTTTTTCCATTTCTTTGTGTCTTCCTAATTTCTTTCATGAGTGTTCTACAGTTTTATTAGTACAGATTCCTTGCCTCTTTGGTTAGGTTTATTCCTAAACCTATGGTTTTGGATGTAATTGTAAATGGGATTGACTCCTTAATTTCTCTTTCTTCTGTCTCCTTTTTAGTGTATAGAAATGCAACTGATTGCTGTGCATTGATTTTATATCCTGTCACTTTGCTGACTTCCTACATGAGTTCTAGCAATTTTGGGGTGGAATCTTTTGGGTTTGCAGCATAGGGTATCATGTCATCTATGAAGAGTGAGAGTTTAACTTATTCATTGGTGATTCGGAAACTTTTTCTTTTTGTTGTCTGATTGCTGAGGCCATATATATCTATTTTAAAATAAAGTAATTATTGACTTCGTTATTCTGTACACTTCAAAATATTCCATCATTCTTTGAAGTATTTCATTACATGAATTTATAAACATTCAACATTATAAAATAATAATACACAAAAATGTAGAGTTGGTATAGAGAAGAGGAAATTTTTGATTTTTAAATATGTATATGTGTATATATACATATATGCATGTATCTTGATTCTAGCCTAATAGTTTTGTATTTTTTTTTTTTTTTTTTTTTTTTTTTTTTAAAGATTTTATTTATTTATTTGTCAGAGAGAGAGAGAGCGAGCGAGCACAGGCAGACAGAGCGGCAGGCAGAGGCAGAGGGAGAAGCAGGCTCCCCACAGAACAAGGAGCCCGATGTGGGACTCGATCCCAGGACTCTGGGATCATGACCTGAGCCGAAGGCAGCGGCTTAACCAACTGAGCCACCCAGGCGTCCCAGTTTTGTATTTTTGATATGCTCTAAATACCTACCATGATTCCAACTCTTAATTATTGATCTCTTTATACAACCCTACTCTCCTCTCATCTGTGGATTTTGAATTTAGGTACAATTACCATGGCTAACACTTCCTCTGTTAAAAACAATTAAATAAATCTTTCATAAATTTCATAAATTGGGATACATGTCATTAGTTGTTATATGTCATTAGCACTGGTAAATAACTTCCCCCAGCTTTAATAATCAAATACCTAGGATGGAAGTGTAGGTGGCTGGTTGAGACATTCTTTCTGAAGAATGAAAAATATCTCTAACTTTGAAGGAATCTTTCTTATTTTTCCTACAGAGTTAGTGATTCTGAATTTCATATAGAGATAAAAATTGTGGCCTTCACAAACCTAACACAAAACAGTAACACAATAAAGCAAATGATAAAAAAACAACATCAAATACCCATATTACTCCTTTGCTATTCAAAAGGTAGGTATATAAATTTAACTGACTTTTGAAGTTTCTTAGAACTATTTTGAAAATAAAAAAATACATTTAGAACTGCTATATTTTTAATCAATTCCTGGAGTATAGTATGTCCATTACCAATATAAACTTATATCTACTTGCATTTCTTCCACTTTATCTGTGATATGTAGATACTTCTGAGGATCTATTATTAAAATATATTTTGAATCCATGTTCCTGATAAATTCTAAATTCAGACTTTTTCATTGCTTAATTTACTAATTTCATTAGTTTCTTATTGATTTCTATATTCTTATAATACCGTTCTCTAATCTCTACACTTGGACACCTAATAAATCTTTTAAGTGAATTATATCATCTCATACTCCTACATAAAAACTTTTCCATCTCACTTTGAAACAAACAAATACTCACACTACTTCCTAGTACATTGTGTTAGTTTGCTAGGTCTGCCGTAACAAAATTCTATAGACTCAGTGACTTAAACAACAGAAATATATTTGGTCCAAGATCAAGGTGCCAGCTGACTTGGTTTCCTCTGAAGTCTCTTTCTTTGACTTGTAGATGGCTGCCCCCTTGTTGCCTCTTGACACAATTGCCCCTCAATGTGCAGGTGCCCTTGGTGTGTCTCTTTCTTATCTTATAAGGACACCAGTCATATTGAATTAGAACCTGACACAATGGCCTCATTTTAATGTGCTGACCTTTTTAAAGTCCTTTTCTTCAAATACAGTTATATCCTGAGGTATTAAGGCTTGGGTCTTCCACAAATAGATAGATTTTAAGGATACACAACTCAGGCTTTAACACATGTTTTATTATGCCTTGTATTAATTGATCCTTATTTATATTACCAACTGTCTCATGTCACTCACCCTCCTTCACTTTGCTCCAGCTAAGAGATTTTTTGTTTAGTTTTGTTTTTCAATTAGTGTACATTTTCTTTCTTTCTGATCTGGTGACTCTTACATGTCCCAATTTTCTTATCAAACTTGATTATTTTCATAAATGATCATTTTGTTTAAAATATTCTTTGTCATGAAGAAAAATGCTAAAAATACACTTTAAATTAAGTTTCATTATCTGGATCAGAGTTGTATTTTTTAGGATTTATTAGTACAACTGGACCATTCATATATATCAGGCATGTTATTCTCCTTTATTCATACTGACTAAATATGTGAAGTTTGAAAAAAAGTTTGATCAAGAGTTTATAGAAAGAAGTTGATATACAGAACACTTCTTTTTTGTTTTAGTCTTTTTAAAGAACTAGTAGATGGGGCGCCTGGGTGGCTCAGTGGGTTAAAGCCTCTGCCTTTGGCACAGGTCATGATCCCGGGGTCCTGGGATCGAGCCCCACATCGGGCTCTCTGCTGAGCGGGGAGCCTGCTTCCTCCTCTCTCTCTTTGCCTGCCTCTCTGCCTACTTGTGATCTGTCTGTCAAATAAATAAATAAAATCTTTAAAAAAATAAATAATTAGTAGACTTTATATTCTAGAAAATTTTGGATTTACATAAAAATAAACCAAGAAATACAAAAATTATCATGTACCCTGCACACACACACACACACACACCACATATCACACACAGAGTTTCACTATTAACATATTTTTACAATTAATGAACAGTTACTGATACATCATTATTAATGAAAATAATTTTTCTTCTTTGTGTAGTACTGTTCTGTTTGTATTGGCAAATTTATAATGTCATCTATCCAGCCTTACAATACTATACTGAATAATTTAATTCAACTCAATTGGCTAAATAGCTAGAAGGTGGATTTCAAGGTCGTATGTTTAAGACTATATTTAGTTTTGCACCAAACCAGTAAACTGTCTTTCAAAGTGACTATCATTTCCATCCCCACTAAAATGAATGAGCTCCTGTTGCTCTGCATCTTTGTCTAGGTTTTAAACAATCTAATAAGTGTATAATGATAACTCATTGTTGCTTTAATTTGTAATTCCTTAATTTCTTATGATGTTGAGTATTTTTTCATATGTTTATTTACCATCTTTACATCTTCTTTGGTTGTAGTGTCTGTTCAGTTCTTTTCCCCATTTGTTATTTGGGCTGTTTGTTTTCTTATTGTTGAGTTTTAACAGGATTTACATGTTTTGGGTAGGGAGGTTCCTCATAAAGTTGAAAATAGAGCTTATGACCCACCAATTGCAAAACTAAGGATTTACCCCAGAGATACAAAGGTAGTGATCCAAAGGGGAACCTGCACCCCAATATTTATGGAAGCAATATCCATAATAGCCAAACTATAGAAAAATCCCAGATGCCCACCAATAGATGAATGGTTAAAAAAGATGTGGTTTATATACACAGTGGAATAATAATCAGCCATCCCGAAAAAATGATATCTTGTCATTTGCAACGATCTGGATGGAACTAGAGGGAATTATACAAAGTGAAGTAAGTCAATCAGAGAAAGGCAATTATCATATGATCTCACATTGTGGGATCTCACATGAGATTTCATATTATCCCACATATGTGTAGTTTAAGAAACAAAACAGAGTATCATAGAAGAAGGGAGGGAAAAATAAAACAAGATGAAATCAGAAAGGGAGACAATCCGTAAGAGACTCTTAATCATAGGAAACAAACAGTTGCTGGAATGGAGGAGTGGAGGGATAGGATAACTGGGTGATGGACATGAAGGAGAGATGTGATGTAATGAGCACTTGGTATTAATTAGTTAATAAAACTGATGAATCACTGACCTCTACTTATGAGGCTAATAATAGATTATATGTCATTTAATTGGATTTAAATTAAGAATAAACAACAAAAAAGAGTATTTCCATATTTTGGATACTAGTCGTTTATCAGATACATATTTTGTAAATGTTTTCCCCCAGTCCAAGGCTGGTATTTTCATTCTGTTTGTGACTTTGATAGAGCAAAAGGTTATAGTTCAGGAAAGTCCAACTTTTTTTTTTTTTTTTAGATCATGTTTTGCCACACCCAAAATTACCTATGCTATTTTCAAAAAGTTTTACACTTTCATTTCTTTATTTTGAACCAAATATTTTCTATTACATCTGTGATTTATTTCTTCTTTGACTCTTAAGAGAGTGCTGTTTAATTTCCAAGTGTGTACTTATCCATTTTAATGCTATTATTGATTTCTAGTTTTATTTCATTGTTGTTGGAAAAGAAATTTTGATTATATAACTACTCTTGTTGAGACTCGTTTTGTGGCTTATATATAGTTTATTTTACAAGAAGTTCTATGTGCAGTTGAAAAGAATGTGTATTCAGCTGTTATTAGGTGGCTCATTCTATATATATATATATGGTATATTATATTATGTATATAAGGTCCAGTTGTTTTACAGTGTTGATCTTATTGATATTTAATCTGTTTGTACTCTTTTTTTTTCCTGCCTATTATCGAGGGGGGATATTGAAGTCACTAATAATTAAAAGTGTTCATTTCTCCCTTTAAGTTGGTCAAAGCTTGCATCATCCATCTTAGGGCTCTTTTCCTGGATATATATATTTATAATTGGTAATATTCTTCACAAATTAAGCCCTTTATCAGTTTATAATATAATTTAACTTTAAATTTCTTTTGTATGATATTAAGATAGCCATGCTAGTTGCCTTTACTTACTATTTGCATAGGAAATCCTTTATCTGTCACTTTCAAACTATATGTGTGATTGGATCTAGTATGAGTCTCTCATAAATAGTATATATTTGGATCATTTTTGATCCATTATGACAGTCTCTGTCTTTTGTTTGTAGTGTTAAATTAATCTACATTAGAGTAATTACTAATAAGGAAAAACTTATTTCTACTGATTTGCAGCAGTCTTCTGCATGTCTTATACTTTTTTGGGTCTTTCATTTCCACCATTACTACCTTGTTTTCTATTTTATTAAATTTTTGTAGTGAAATGCTTATGGATTAGAAGATTTAATACTGTTAAAATGACAATACTACCCCCAAAAATCTCCTGATTCATGAAATCTCACCAAAATATCAATAACATTTTTAGTAGAAATTAAAATACATATTGTAAAATTTATGTGGAATTGCAAGTCTATGTGAGATTGCAAAAGGCCCTAGATATCAAAAATAATCTCAAAAAAGTTGGAGGACTCATATTTCATGGCTTCAAAACTTAATATAAAACTACAATATTTAAAGTAGTATGATACTGTCATAAATGTAATCAATAGACCAATGGGTAGAATAGAGAGCCCAGAAATAAAGCCTCACATTTATGGCAAATAGATTTCAACAAGAGTGCCAAGCATATTCAAAGGAGAGAGGACTCTCTTCAACAAATGGTGCTGGGAAAAGTGGATATCCACATGTGAAAGAATGATGTTGGGCTTTTATACCATACACAAATGTTGACTCAAAATTAATAAAAAACTAAAACATGAGTTCTAAGTCAAATCAAATTCTTAGGAGTTTTTCCTTTCTTTCTCTATATGAGAAAGTCATGACGATCTGGCGGTTATTTTTTACCTATGATACTAAAAGTACAGGCAACAAAAGAAAAATAAACTTCATAAATATTTAAAAATTTAGTACATAAAAGTACAGAATCAACTGAAAGGAAAAAATGGGAATAATATTTATAAATTATACATCAGATAAGGAATTTATACTCTGAATATATACTAACTCCTACAATACAGCAACAACAACAACAAAAGCAAACAACCTCATTCAATAGCAGGAAAATAACTTGAATATATTTCTCCAAAAAGATATACAAATGGCCAATAAGCACAGGAAAAGATGCTCAACATTACTAATGATATGGAAGGACAAAGTGAAACCACAATATAAATATAAATATATATAATAAATACAAATATATGTAATAAATAAATAGTAATATTATAAGTATAAAAATATGTTGTGGTTATGGAAAAATACATAGTTAAGGGGAAAAAATAATTACTATGAACCAAATTAAATACAAAGAAAAATCACACTTGCATTTCTTCGTAGAACTGATACAAATCAAAGATAAAGAGATGTATTAAAAAGAAGCACTATAAAATACACTCTACTTACCAAATCAAATGTAAAGCTGGAGCTGACTTCTACAAGAGAAACTTTGACCAATAGTCCATCTATCTCCCTGCTTTCATAAACACCAGCTTGAACCAGAAAACCACAAAGCAGTTCCTGTTCTTGGCATTGGCATTAGCTCATACCTGTATCTAAAAGTCTTTGAAACAGGTGCAATTTCCCTTTTCCCTTGTATAACATAACCCATCAAATAGCTACAGATATCTATCCAGAAGATTTGAAGGACTATATATTAAAATTACTTACATGTATTTTGAACCTTTTTCAACAGGATTCAGCCAGTCACTGGATTTGTATCTACGAAGGGGTTTAGATCACTTCAAGAGACCAAAATATTCCACTGGGGTGGCTACTTAATACAGGAATCCCCCTTTATCTATGGTTTCACTTCTTATGGTTTCTGTTACCCGCCGTCAACCATGGTCTGGAAGCAAATGATCCTTCTTCTGACATATAGTCAGAAGGTCAATAGTCGTTTAATGCTGCCTGTGTCATCCATGTCACTTCATGTGATCATGTAAGCATTTTGTCACCTCACACCATCACAAGAAAGAGAAGGGTGAATGTGCAATAACATGCTTAGACAATATTTACCTTTTTAAAAATTACAGTATATTTTTATAATTGTTTCACTTTACTATGTTATTGTTCATTTCTTACTCTGCCTAATTTATAATTAAGCTCTACGATAGGTGTGCCTGTATAGGAAAAATACAGTAGGTTTATGGCATAGTAGTTTGTGGAATCAACTGGGGTTAATGGAACATATGCCGCATGGATGAGGGGGTACTATATTGTATCTTTCAGTTTTCCCTTATTTTACAAATTGAGCAAAACTTTAGTCATTTTATTAATTATCTTGGTCCTAGAAATTTATTTATTAACCAGTGCTAGAGCTGCTTCTAGGTCAAATCACCCTGAACCCACTTCTTTGTTGCTCAAAGTATCCTGCATTGCATAAAGAAACAATTAGCTTCTGAAATCTGAGAGCCCAGGACTATCAGGCATTCAACAACAGTGGCTTCCTCTGTCATCTTAATATCTAAAGAACAAGCACTGCAAAGAATCAAGTGAGCTCATCACATTTCCAATGGTATTAATCTATTAATATTCTTCTACCGTATTTTCCCCATATCTAATAATGTCTTCCTATCAGTATGTAAATATGATTAGGAGTTAATGTAAATCAACATCAGACTGAGGAATTTTCCTTTTTTTTTTTTAATTTCAAAAGAGTATTAAATTTTCTACTACCAAGAGATTGTGACCAGATATTGAACTCATTGTTTTCTATCTGAAAACTAATTCAAAAGTGATGTCACTGTTAGAATATTCATATATAATGTAGAATTTCATAAGCCTTATTGTTGCACATTAGAAGATCACATATAATCACATATAATCACGTGATGTCACTGTTAGAATATTCATATATAATGTAGAATTTCATAAGCCCTGTTGTTGCACATTAGAAGATCACATATAATCACATGTAATCTGTAAATCTTTTCTCTAGAAGATTTTGTGCTAAGTTCAGGGAGTTTTTTTCTGACTCGATTATTTAGTTTCACTTAATTTCATTTATCTAGATTCTGTGCACATAATGCCGACAATTCCTGCTTCGTGCTTCTACTCTAGTTTGAGACATGCCTCTATGAAGTAAACTTGGAAAAATACATTTTACCATGAAAGTCCATTTTGCTCCTGCTTGTTCTAGGAGCTTTCTAAAAAATTGTGTCCGTTGTAAATTGGGTAATGTTAAAGTGTTTGTGGCTAATTGACCTTTCTTTTGGGACTTTATCTATGCTCTTTGGAAGTAACCTCAGGAGAATAAGAGCGAAATTGCTAATTTGACTTCTTGTGAATACTATTTACACACAAATCAAATATTCCAGCTTCAAATATATCTTTTACTTATTTCATTTGCTCACTTTAGGATAAAACAAGTTTATGTCCTAAAAAGCATAACTACGTGAAGCTAACACGGTTTTCTTGTAGAAACAAACACAAGAAACAAAAGGCAATTTACAGAAAATCAGTTTCAAGTTACTTAAGTTGTATTTGCTTAGCGCAGAAGAAAATTGTTTTGCTAGTTAATGGTTACTATTTCTTTAGCCTATTTCCTTTTAGAGTTATTACACGTATTCTTTCTTATATGTGCTTCTCTTGCATGTTGCCTTATCTTTTAATCTTATATACAGGTGTAAGGAGCTATTTTTAAAAAGTAAAATAATTCTAAAACTCAAACTATGTTACTTGATGCAGTGTTTTTTAACCAATGCGAGGTATAAGCTAATAAATATTTTAGTATTCTTCCTTGAATTTTGCTCCAAAATATATTTAGAGCTCTTCCATCAAATATAAATTTAAATGGAAATTCAATGAAAAATAATGCTGATTAAAACTTTAAAAATGATATTTTTTAATGAGAAAGAGGAGAGCATTTCAGTGGTAGATTTAACGGAAATAACACCTTATTCTAATGGACTCTCAGTCAGAAGAAATCTATCATTTTGAGGAATTTTATCACTTTCCATGTCATTTTTCTGATTGTTCAGTAATGTAGAAATTCAAATTTGTGTTCATAAATAGGATTTATTTCAATGAAATAAAAAACATAAGTATATAAGAAGCATGTAAGTAGTGGCTGGCAAATTACAAGGTGCTAACTAATCAAAGTAGTAAAGATGATAACTTGAATCTCACAAGAGAAACTCTGATTGATTTTGTTGTTTGAAAAACTTGAGGGTCAATTTATGTAAAATACTCTTGCACTCACTTCTCCAGTTTATTTTTCTATGAACCACACTAGCTCCCTAAACTAGTCGTTTTTTTTTTTTTTTGACTTACTTCAAAAGTAGTATTCACAAAACCATGCTCTTTATCTTTTTATTCTTTTTATCAAAAATGCATCCTAATGGAAAAAACAAAACTGTGGTGAAAAAAATCATACTATTGTAGTATTTCTTTTACCACATGGTTTTATACTGAGGAGAAAAAAAAAATATTTAACTACTGCATCTTTCAATTTTGAGATTTGTAATATAGGAACGAACAGTATCTGATGTGACATGCTGGTAAATGCCTGAAATCCAGCTCTTGGTTGGAAGACCTTGATTTGTAGTTCTGTCAATTTTGTGATATAAATGACACTTTTGAAAGGAGAATTGGACAGAGATACACACAATAGGCTCTTAGAAGCTGGTGCAAGCCTTCAGCACATCATTTCATTCCTCAAAGAGCTGTTGTGAGGGAAATAAATAGTAATTTCTCCTAAAGTATTTTGTATATGATAGTGTTACAGAATTTATTATAATTTAGGCACTCGGAAACTCTAAACTATAGATTTTTTAAATTCTTATTGTTTATTGAGTCTATTGCTTGAAAGGTCCCTCTTGCTACATTTTTAAGGATAGTTTTCAGTTTTCTTAAGGTAGTTTATTGGTGGTGGTGAATAACAAAAATAGAGAGGAATTGAGTAACCATATGGAGAAGAAGTTAACAAATTTCTGCCAGTGTAACTTCAGTATAATGTTAAGGATCATAGTGTAACCTTATGGCAGCACCAAAAAAAAAAAAAAAAAAAAGAAAGGTAAGGTAGATCTATTGGAATGAAGAATTCTATCTATATAAAGATCAAAAATTAAGAAAGGTATAGAATATGGAATTTGAAAGGAATTTGACTTTACATGATTATGCCAATTAAACAATATAATTTCCTTTTTCATCTGGCTAGATCTGAATTCAGAAAGTAAGGCAATTGAAAAGGAAACATGAACATGTAGTGAGGAAAACAAAGAAAATGTGAAACCTGTAAGAAAAAGCTGGACCCTGTGTTGGTCTCCCCCTGCTTCTAAGCTACCAGCACTGGTAATACAGGTGACCTTCAGGAGAAGCTGGACACTTTCATAATGAACTAAATATGCATATGGTCCAGGAGTTGGACCAGTTGGTCCAGGAGAGAATGAGGAAGACTGGGGAGTTTGTAGGAGCTATAGGCTCAGATACTATTGCAAATAAGAGTGTGAGAGCTAGCATTTCATCAAAAAGTTAATGGGCTACAACAGGTTCTGGTGACACTACATATCTAATATGATTGTTGCTTCACTTATGCCTTCCAAAGCTCATTCAAGTTCACTTGACACATGTTCACCCAAACCAATATACGGAAGGAAATTCTCTGAGAAGAAATATTTACCTATACAAGACCAAATTTCCTCAGAATTTAGTGGCTACCAGATAAACTTGTCCATTCTCTGAGAAGAAATATTTACCTATATGAACCCAAATTTCTCAGAATGCAGCAGCTATCAGATAAACTTGTCCATTGATAACATACTGACAAGAAGGATACAGGCAAGGAGGAAATAATAAAGTCCCCAATTGGGACATAGCTTGTAAGAAGTTAGCTGCCAGACTTCTTTGATACATAGACTTTTGATCCTGTCTACTGATCACAATTGAGTTATCTGGATACCCACCAGTATACTTCTCCCATTACAATCTTTGAGAAGTCCTGCACTAAATGTCTACCTAATTAATGATGACTGTGATTAATGGAATCAATTACACTTTCTTTTTTTGAAAATACCAAATAAAGAATAAATATAAAAAGTTAAAAATTACTTAAAATAATTAAATAGAAAATGCAGAGTTGAAAAAGTAAAATAACTGAAATTAAATATTCATGAGAAAATCACAATAGTAGATTTGAAATTGCAGAGCGGAAAATTAGTGAAATTGAAAATAGGTCAATTGAGACTTCAGTTTGAGGAATTGGAAGAAAAAAAATAAACAAAAATGAGTAAACCCTCAGAAATCTGTGAGATACCATCAAGTGTACATCATATACATAATGGGAGTTCCAAAGATAAGAAAAACAGAAAAAGAAAGATTATATGAAAAATAATGGCTAAAACTTTATATATATATTTTGAAATCAAAGGCACTTAACAAACTTCAACTAAATTCAAATAGATCCACACTTACACACATCATAGTGAAATAATAAAAAGCCAAAGAAAGGATGATTTATTACATATGAGGAGTCATCAATAATAAATTATTAGTAAAGGTAAATTAATAGCTGACTTCTCATAGGAAGCTTTGGAGGCCAGAAAGTGCTGGGTTACCACATTCAAAGTTGTTTAAAAACAAAAAACAACAAACAAACAAAAAAACCAAAACCTATCCCTCAAGAATTCAGTATCCAACAAAACATCCCTTTAGAAATAAAGGGAAAATCGAAACAAATTAAGACAAACAAAATCAGCAAAAAAAAAAATCACAAGCAGATTTTGCCTGCAAAAAATGCTAATGGGGTCTTTCAGGTTGAAATAATGGAACACTAGAAAGTAACTTGGATCATCACAGAGAAGAAAGGATCACTGGTAAACTACAGAGATGAATATAAAATTCAGTAAGTGTTCTTCTATGTGTAATACTTTTCTTCTGCTATATGTCTTTTTTAAAGATTTTATTGATTTATTTATTATATAAATAGAGAGAGAACAAATGAGCAGGGAGGAACAAATAAACTCTATTCTGAGCTCAGAGTCCAAGGCAGGTCTCAGTTTCATGATCCTGAGATCATGACCTGAGCCAAAACCAAGAGTCAGACATTTAATCAACTGAGCCTCCCAGGTGTCCCTGACATAAGATTTTTTTTTTTAAAAACTGCATAAAGTAATAATTACATATGTTTGGGCTTATAATTCATGAGGTTATGCTTTTTGAGATAATTATAGCACAAAGGAGAGAGAAGGCAATGAATCTTTACTAGAAAAAATTTTGTTATTATTGAAATTAATTTGGTGTCAATAAGGACAAGATTATTTTAAGTTAATATGTTAACTGAAATTGTAATTACAATCTCTAAGAATACAATTTTATATATATGGTACAATAGAAAAGATTATTTAAAAGAAAAGAAGGCAATAATGGAAAAATAGAGAAACAAAAACCCATAAAACATGTAGAAAGAATATAGAAAATTGATTATATAAATCTTATATTGTCCACTATAAATATAAATAACTTTAAATATAAAAAAATAAACACTACAGTAAAAGGCAGGGATTTTCTAACATCAAAATTAAAAATAAAAACCAAAATTTAACTACATGTTATGTATTGAAGTTAGATTTCAGTCTAAAAAATAAAAGTTTGGAAAAATTATACTATACAAACAGCAACTGTGACAGAGTTAAAGGACTTTCAAATTAAAAACAACAACAACAACAAAAACAAAAAAAAACTATATTACTAAAGGTAAAGAAGGGACCATTTTGTTATGTTTTGGAGTACAGTATAGTTTTGTTTTTAAAGCAATATTATGGAGTAGTCTCAAATAAAACTACATACACCTTTTAATATTTACATTGAACGGGATTTCCTAATGAACACATATTCCCTCCACTATAAATAGAATTATAATGGAACATTTCAAATAAAGATTATTTTAAAATATAATATACCAGTTCTTTGTGAAAATTGTGCCTCCTTCCATTAATAAAATTGCAGCAAAATGCTCCCTAGGTAATTCCTCAGAAAGTTTATTAAATTTGAAAAAAAAAACCAAAACTTATTTACTGAAAATAAAGTGTGAGTCAAACAAATGGAAATTTGGCATTTTTCTTCTTTTTTCTTTTAAGATGTTATTTATTTATTTATTTATTTATTTATTTATTTATTTCTGAGAGAGAAAAAGAGAAAGAGAGTGCACAAGCAGGGAGAGCAGCAGGCAGAGGGAAAAGCAGGCTCCCTGCTGAGCTGAGAGTTCCACATGGGACTCAATCCAAGGACTCTGGGATCATGACCAAAGGCAGACACTTAACAGAGGGAGGCACCCAGGTGTCCTTACAAGATATTTTTATTAAAAATCACTAAATGATATGTTGATTTAGAATAAGATTGAAGTAAGTGACTTATTAAATGTTTAATGATCCAAAGAAAGAATTCTCGTGCATATTGGTACATATTTACAAACAAAAATCAAAGAAATTCACACCTAAACCATTCAGAATCTTGGGCTCTGTGGACCATGTGGGATAGTAGTCACTAATTTAATGGTTAAGTTTACTTATCAACTCTACTGTGTCATCGTGTCCTTGAGATTTGGATGATATTCTGGTTATGTCTGTGGGGGTGTTTCTGGATGAGATTAACATTTGATTTGGTAGACTGAGTAGAGCAGATTGCCCTTCCCACTGTGGATGGGTCTTATCCTATCTATTAAAGGACCAAGTAGAACCAAAAAAGTGGAGTAAGGATAAATTCACTCTCTCTGCCTCGCTCTTCATGCTGGAACATTGATCTTTTGCCTTTGGACTCAGACTGGAACTGTACCATTGGCTTGTTAACTGTAGATCTCGGGGCTTCTTATCCACCATTATCACAAGAACCAATTTCTTATAATAATGTGTGTGTGCACATATATGTGTATGAGAGTTAGAAAGATATTTTGGGGGACACCTGGGTGGCTCAGTTGGTTAAGCAGCTGCCTTCGGCTCAGGTCATGAACCCGGCATCCTGGGATCAAGTACCACAATGGGCTCCTTGTTCAGCAGGGAGCCTGCTTCTCCCTCTGCCTCTGGGGCCACTCTGTCTTCCTGTGCTCACTCTCTCTGACAAATAAATAAATAAAATCTTAAAAAAAAAAAAAAGAAGAAAGATATTTTGGAAATAAGTATAATACAAAAGCAGGAGAAATATTTTTAATTATTTAAATAACCCCCAATCGATATGGAGATAAGGTTTGGATCTCTTGTCTCATAAATTAAGAATCTCTATTAGACCATGTCACTTTCTGTATTAGACATATTTATCAACTTACTTGTATTTTCTCAAAGCAAAAACATGCATGGCAAGAGGTTAAGCAGGCAAGGAAGACTTTATTCAAATTTGCAGGAACAAGGTAGAGAGGCCAGAATGTAGTCTGACCTCAACTTTGCTGAAACAAATGATAGTTTATAATAGTGGAGAATATTGACTTTCTCCAAAAGAGAAGTAAACTTTCTCCTCGCTACATAATAAGTGATTAGTTTTACAACTTGCAATAGGGCACCCACCAAAGGTAAGTTCCTTCCCCTGCCTCCCCCAGAGACTGGGAGATCTGTGTATTATCTTTAATTCATGATTACATTTCAGAGGGATGCATCCTTCTTCTTGAGAAAGGGATCCTAGGTTGTAAAACTGGCAAATGTCTTTTAAAAAGATTTGTATCTCAAAGAAGCAAATAATTTATAATTACAAAGGATGTACAATTACATACCTTTTGTTATCATTTTGTTCAAGTAACTGCTCTAAGAAAAGGCAGCTCAGAGTCCTAGAGTCAAATAAGAGCCATTCTAAAATTTCACCAAACCAAGGGGAACATTAATGCCCTATTGGTCAATTCATGGTAAGTTGCATCTCTTCTTTATTAAGAAAGGAATCAAAATAGATCAGTTTCCTCATTTTTTTCATATAACATAACAAATTTCTCAAAACTCAGAAAAATGTATGATGACAGCTAAAGACTTGTTCACTTTAAGCTTGCCTGGAAATGGTATGGCTGTTTTTCTTAAGTGAAACAAAGAATTATAAAATTTGTAATAACTCCATCAAAATTTAATTGCAAAATTGTAAAACATCCAATATCTCATTCACTTAATGAATACTTTCAATTTCTTAAGGTAGAAATATTTTGAAGATTAGTGGGTTAGTATTTATAAACAGCATTTATGGTTCTAGGGAAACTAACAAATTAGACTAAGGTAGGAATAAAGAAACAGCTTAGCTAATTAGAGTTGTTTAGAGACATGTTTAAATCTTACATAAGAAACTCATGGACTGTATTGTGCAGACAATATTACTATACTACATTCTGTTTTTGTTTTGTTTTGTTTTGTTTCAAATTCCTTATAACTACTAACTAGAAAGCAGACTCTACAATAGATACACTGTTTATTTGTGGCCTGCTACCTTGGGAGAAAGAAAATCTTTTAGATGTATCTTTGCATCACCATCCCCTGTTGTTTAGTAGTACAAAGATCACGCTGGAATAGCTGTTTGTCTACTTCACCAATTTGAGAAAAGATGTTGTAATAAAAGTGAGTGCCAACAGGGGTAAAAGAAGATCTCACGTGTGTCTTAAATGTTCTTATTGGAGTGGAGAAAGACAGCACTCTTATTGCTCTTAAATTCCTTTTTTATTTTATCTGAGCATTCCTCTGTGCACATTCAAGCTCAGCAGGGAGTTTCAAAAAGAGGCAATAGAAAAGATACTTGATAAACCAATATCTGAATAATTTAGGTGGCACTGAGGAGAACTGGGAATCATTAAGAGAGGCAATATCTAAGAGTAAGAGATTCAAGTCTTGAGCACTATTAGTAAGAGATCCAATATAAAGTAATCAGGAATTCCCTTATAGGCCTGGAGATTGAAATCGTGGTGCATAGCTAGCTATTCTATAAAATGCTCCAGTTGGTTATGCCTAGAGCAAAACTTGCTTTTACAAATGCATCCAAATGTATTCATGGCCACCTGCAAGCTGCTGTTCTGGTTTGTTTTTATGGGAGACCATATTAGGACTAAGGACAATGGTCTAACTTTTCCGCAGTTTAACTGACTGTGGTATTAGATTTACCATCCTGATATCATCATCCTCTTGCGTTTTTTTTTTTTTTTTTTTCTTTCATCACCGTGAAGGTCCTTAAAAGTGAATTCACACTTTTAAACCTGCCAAAGCTTTCCATCCTGGTATTTCACCACCTCTCACTTCACAAAAAAAGGATCAAGGTTTTAAAGGCACAGGATTTTGTTATGGGAAACAGGAGAAGATGAGAGGAATTTACACAGCAAAGAAGGAGGAACAAAAGGCAGCTGTTTTACACCTATCTTCTTCAAATAGTGTTAACTAAAACTGCTGATGTCTTTGGACCACAGCTACCACTTGTGCCTCACTGATTTGAAATCCCTTAAGGAAATTGCATTTAAATTAAAATCTATTTGCATTAGATTGCAAATTGCACAGCAAGGTGTGAAAACAGACATTAGTGACTAAAGACAAAATTAACATTTAATTTAGAGTTTTCTTTTTTTCTTTTTAGTCATCAAGAAAATACTAGGAAGGAAGAAGTATTTCCTTTTAGTACCGAGGGAAATGTAACCAACGGTATAGAAAAATGACAGTAAGATTCATGTCCAGACCAATAGAGAACGAGATCAAGTAATTCTTAGTGTGTTAGAATGGTCTTGAATTTTTTCTTATATATTTGAAAAAGTTTTCCCTGTATTTTGGGAGAACTTTTATGGCCACTATTTTTCTTTGTGGGAGGGTGTTTTGTAATGAATTCAATATTTTTTAATAAAGGAGTGTTCAGTTTCTCATTTTTTTTTCTTGTATCGATTTAGCCAACTCATGCTTTAATTTATTTTATTTTTTGAGGGGTTTGTCCAATTTATCTAAGTTGTCATTTTATTGGGATAACATTTTTCATATGTTCTTACCGTCTTTCAAAGTGACTTGAAAATCCATAATGACCAACCCCTTATCCCCCACTCCCTATTTTTATTCTAATAATGACACTTGATTTTTTTTTTTCTTTACCTATAGCATTCTAGAGTGTTATATATTTGTTCAATGGATCAAGCTTTTGGCTTAATTGTTTTTTGTTTTGTTTTGTTTTACTAAATATTTGCTATTTTAGTTAGTAATCATTATCCTTTTCTTTCTCAACTTTGATTTGCTAGACTTTTTCTGCATGTAGAGATGGTAGCTTAGATCTAGTAATTAAATAAAATCTTTCTTGTTTTTATTTGCAGTTATACTTTTACACATATTATATATAATCATATATATTATACACTTAATTGTATATATTATTTACAAATAATTGCACAATTACACAAAACTCCACTTATAAACTTCTCTTTAGCCATCACTTTAGCTCCATTAAAGCTATGTTGATACATACTGATACTCAGTTTAAAATATTTTTAATTTTTTTTTTATTTTTTTCATTTGATTCTTTATTCAAGCCATAAATAGTTCATACAGGTATTATGTTATTTCAATCTAGTTGGAGATTTTTGTAGTTCTCAATTCCACTGTGATCAGAGAATGCATCTCAGAGGATCTATAACTGTTTATCCACTCATCTGTTGAAGGAATAGATACTTTCAAGTTTTGATAAATTTGAATAGAGCTACTATAATCACTCATCTGCAGGTTTTTAGTGAATGCAAATTTTCAACTAATTTGAGTAAGTACCAAGGAAAACATTTGCTAGACCATATGGTAAGGGTATGTCTAGTTTTGTAAGAAAATGCTAGGCTATCTTCCGATGTAGCCATAATGTAACTCTTAAAAATAAATAAAATTTAAATTTAAAACTTTTCAAAATAAATCTCCTTTAGGAGTTTTAAAATCCAGTTTTTTATATACAGAGATAAAAGCCAGAAAATTAGATTAAAATACTATGAGGAGTAAGCAGGAAGGTCAGGAAATTGCATAAAATCAGAACTTCCATTTCTGAGTAAGAAAATTAAGTACAAAATATAAGACAGAAGACTGGCAAACAGATATGAAGATATGGTTGCTAGTAAATAAAACAGAGAAATTAAGGGTGGGAAAGATTTGTTTAAAAATAACCAAGAACAGGATGAATTCTCTGAGAAGTGAAAATTTTACCAAGAATTGAGGTAAAATTATATATTTTTTAATAAGCTGTTCCATCTTTCTGTCAGTACTTTCCCCTACCTTATCTTAAATGAATCTTTTCCTGTGATTACCAAGGACTTCAGCAGCAAACCCATCAGCATTTCAGAATAGAAAGAACATAAAATAAATATACTCTTCTGAGAGTTAAGAAGAGGTCAATGAATTAATGTTAAAAGGGAACTGTAGGTCTTTGTCATTATCACAAGATCACATTGGAGAGGATTGGAATTTTTGCCAAAATTTAGTCACTGCTAATCTAGTAAGTTTTCTAGAATACAAACTTTATCATTATTTATAGTTGGCTTTTAGAAGCAAAGAATACTGCAATAGTTTTAAGAAATTTTAAACTATTCATTTCCAGGTAATGAAAATTGAGAACTATAACCATTCCTTAGTTGTAATATGCTAAGTCAGGTGTAGGTAAAATTATAATAAGTATTGACACAGGGAAATCAAGGAGGAAATAATGGAAAAATGACTTAGACAATTAAAATATATTCCTTCTTTGAAAATGGAATGCTTTATGAACTATGTCATTGATGTGAGAGATGAAGTTATTCATTGGTTATTAACTAAGAAAAAATAATTAGGCACTTATAAAGATTAACAGAAAAAGGGGGGTTACTCATGTTAATTCAGACATTGGTTATTTGTGAAAAATTCAGAAGTATATACAATTATTCACAATCCAAATTTTTGACTGAACAACTAGAGAGCAGCTGTGATTTAATATGGACAAATGAATAATTATGCACACCAAGGGAAATTAGAATTACCTGCACACATATATAAATTAATAAGAAGCTCTCTGGAGGTATAGCAGAGAAACAGTAAAAATGATTGAATAAAAGTATTTCTTGTGGTTATCCAAGGGTGCAAATAATATATTGAGCTTCACACATCCAATAAGAACTTTACTACCTTTAATCTGAAATTGATAAATTCTGCATTAAAATATTCAAAGTATTCAAACACAGGTATAGTCCAAAGTAACTCAACAACTAGTTAACAAGTACTTATTTTTGATCAAATAATTAGTTGACTAATAAAATTTAATTATTGATTCATTTTTTTTTAATTTCCTTGGAGAGTTTAATATATGGCAAAGGTGATATATAAATACATATGACATTTAATTGTTTACGAAATGTCTCAAAAGGAACCAAATGGAATAAGAAGAAATGCTTTAAGATTCCTGGAAGAACACTATGCTAATACCTTTGCAGTAAATGGGTTTTATTTTCTTTAAATATTATGACTTATTATTAATAGTATCAATATTAGGGAGGTGTTAGAGGCAATTAGATTCTATCAGGATGCCTGTAGGCCAGCAAGGAGAATCATGGCCATCTATGGAGAAAGTCAGAGCTTGTCCTGGCTGCACTCCAAAACAAAGCCAGAAGTTGAATCAAACCAGATAGGCCCAAGATGGCTGACAAAGGAGGCCAGAAATCTCTGACCAAATAAGGAAGAAAAGGCGCAAACCCCTGCTTCCATGAAATCCCCATAGTAATGAATATTCTAATCCCTTTTATAAAAACTGTTAATAAAAGATAGAAACCCAATTCCCAAGGCATACAACACTCATACATGCCCTCTCACACCCATTTTCATATTTCAAGAGTGTATTTTCATTTTTAATAAACTTCCCCACTTATAGCACTCATCCACTGTGTTGTGTCTGTCCTTGAATTATTTCTTGTGACAAGACCAAGAGCCTTCAGCAACATCTTTGGGAGAGGCTGTATCAAGGCATCATGGCCTGGGGTTTCCTCAGTCCACCAGGCAACAGAGGCATCATTTCATAATTTAAGTATTCAGTGTTTAATTTTGTTGATGTTTTAATGAACAGAAGTTGTTTTTAGCACAGTTTCAGAATTACAGAAAAAATTAAGAACATGATACAGAGAGTTCCTGTATACCTTCTATTCATTATTTCTATTATAACATAATACATTGGTGTGTTACATGTGCCATGATCAATGGACTGATACTGATGCATTATTATTAACTGAAATCCATAATTTTTTTCAAATCTCCATCATTTTTACCTATCATCCTTATTTCTTTTCCAAGAATTCAACAAAGATAGTACATTACATTCATTTTTTTTTTTTTAAGATTTTATTTATTTATTTGACAGAGAGATCACAAGCAGGCAGAGAGGCAGGCAGAGAGAGAGGAGGAAGCAGGCTCTCTGCTGAGAAGAGAGCCCGATGCGGGGCTCGATCCCAGGACTCTGAGATCACGACCTGAGCCGAAGGCAGTGGCTTAACCCACTGAGCCACCCAGGCGCCCCCATTACATTCATTTTTTATTCCTCATTAGTTTCCTCATGATTATGAAATTTTCTCAAACTTTGCTTGCGTTTGTTTTGTTTTGTCTTGTTTATGATCCTGGCAGTGTTGAGGATTACTAATCCTCATATTGTATGATGCCTCTCTCCTGGAATTTATCTTGTGTTTTTTCTCAGGATTAGGCTAGGGATAAAGGTTTTAGGGAGGAAGATTAAGTAGGGAAGTGCCAATTTTATCACATGATGTTGAGTACTTTTTTTTTTTTAAGATTTTATTTATTTATTTGACAGAGAGAAATCACAAGTAAGCAGAGAGGCAGGCAGAGAGAGAGGAGGAAGCAGGCTCCCTGCTGAGCAGAAAGCCCGATGTGGGGCTCGAACCCAGGACCTGGGATCATGACCTGAGCCGAAGGCAACGGCTTAACCCACTGAGCCACCCAGGCGCCCCAATGTTGAGTACTTTTTACCAACATGATTTATGACTGCTGGTACTGACCTTGATCATTTATCATATTTCTCTACTGTAAAGTTCTATTTTACTCATCCATTTATATAGTATTTCCTTTGAAAAATTAAATATGAGTACCTCAAGTTAAGGAATGGGTAATTATGCCCCTTCTCTTTTTCCTCCTCCACTCCACCCTCCTCCATTTCTCCCTCCTCCTTCTTCTTTTCCTCCTCATTCTCATTCTCATTTTCATTCTCATTCTTATTATTATTTATTCTTCAAGAGGGAGAGAGCATCCAGAACCTGGCACAAGGCTCAATCTTACAACTTGATATCATGACCTCAGCCAAAATCAATAGTCAGACACTGACCAACTGAGCCACCCAGGCACCCCAATAGTCCACCTTCTTAAGGGTAAAGTATTTACATATTTTTTTTAATTCTTCACACAAGATTTATCAGTTGACAAATAGATTTTCATGCTATAATAATAGCTTTTTTGTTACAATGCACTTTCAGTATCCTTCCTTTATAGTTATCTAGAGGCTCCTTGAGTTAACCCACTACTTGTATTTTAAAATTTAAATTCGTGAATCTGATATGGGTCACTAATAATCCTAAAAGTATTTTTAGGGGTCACCTTAAAAGCATCCACTGTAAACTGAAGACATTGCATGGGATTGTATCTAATGTCCTTTTCATGCATATATTCTATGATTTATGAATCTATAAGTCTTTCAAAGTCAGAACTCACTGAGGAATTTTGACCTGTAATTAGAATATTTCAATAGTGTATTGATGTTTTCAACTATATCCTGAATATATCTTTCAACTTATTCTGTTATTGCCACTTGTTAAATTTTTCTAAAGCATATTTTTTATTATTTCACTAATCTGTTTTAAAACTCTAATGACCCAACACAAAATATCTAACAAATATCTAAATAAAATCCCATATAACAGTAGACTTGTATCAACAAACACACCCACAATTTGTAGCATTAGAATAAATCCTTTCACATCATGGCATATTTCTTAATCTTATCATCTTTACAAGATAATTAGCTTCTTGAGGATAGAGTCCATAGGTTTTGTACTTTCATATCCAGGACACCCCTTAACGTGCTTACTTGGATATGTATTTATTAGATACTTAACAAATTTTTCCCATTATGTCCTGAGGATTTCTGAGGATTTGAAGAACATAAAACCTACCTTCAAAGAATATAGTCTATTCTAGTCAATTTAATGCAGAGAGATACATCTTTAATATGTGAGGAATCTTATGAAAAATATGTCAGTAAATTTCAAAAAGAAGTCATGATCCAGATTAAAATAGTAATAAAGGGGGACCTAGGTGGCTCAGTCTGTTAAGTGGCTGCCTTTGGCTCAGGTCATGATCCCAGGGTCCTGGAATCAAGCCCTGCATTGGGCTCACTGCTCAGCAGAGGGCCTGCTTCTCCCTCTCCCTCTACCTGCCTCTCTGCCTACTTGTGTTCTCTCTCTATCTGTCAAATAAATAAAGAAAATCTTAAAACAAAACAAAACAAAAAAAAAAAAAAAAGGAGGCTTCTCTTAAAAAAATAGTAATATAAAATCTTCCTAGATTGGGAGAAGCTTTACTTTTATGTTAAAAGAAATGATGTAGAACTATTTAAAATTAAATGTAGTTGGGGGAGGGTATTACAGAAAAGTGAACATCATGAAAAGAGCAAATTGGTTGAGTCAGGAGGACAAATAGAGAAGTAAACAAGATCCAAGATTGAAAAGATCTTGTCGGTGATGTTGCATAACACAACATTATCCTGAAAATTATGACAATTTACTGAATGATTTCTGAAGAGTAATTTAAGTAGTTTTTTGTTGTTGTTGTTGTTGTTGTTGTTTTTTATTTTAAAGTATTATCTTTCGTCTTTTGGTTATTGGTTGGAAGTGGTAGCTAGAAAACAGGACATAGGTGGTTTGTGAAAAAACAAAAAACAAAAACAAAACAAAACAAAACAAAAAAACCAACAACAAAAAACTACTGTGGTAGCATCAGTCATCATCAGGGGAATACAAATCAAAACCGTGATGAAGAGATAGAGTTCAAGATGATGAAGGAGTAGGAGACCTTAGTTCCCAGGAATTCAGCTAGATAGCTACCAAATCATTTTGAGCACCTGTGAATTCAACCAGAGAACTAAGAAGAGAACAGCTGCAACTCTACAAATAGAAAAGTGACCACTTTCTGCAAGGTAGGAGGTGTGGAGAAGTGAATCCAAGGTGATATATGGAAAGATAAACCGAGGGAGGAGGGAGTCTCCATAAGCCATCTACCAGAGAGTGATATAGCAGTGGAACACAAAATCAGAACTTTTAGAAATCTGCTCCTGGGAGGAACATCCCTGCATGAAAGGTGCTAAGGCATTGAAGCATGGATAGAATCTTAGATGGGACAATGTGGTCTCAGGATCCTTGGGGTCACAGAAGGACTGGAGGTGCCAGAGTGTGGCAGAGTTCCCAGGCATCAGGCTGGGGAAGCCAGCTGCAGTCAGAGGGCCCAGGAGTGGGCTTTCACCTTGGGGTTGCCATAAACTGTGAACTGCAGCACAGTCAGATGACTGCTCTTTGAGCAGGGGCCCAGGAATTGACAGAACTGGTGAGACCTCCCCCATCTCCCCAAGAGGAGTTGCATGGGGGCACATTGAAGGAGTCTACAGGGTTTGGAGTCTTGAAACAGGGTCACCTGCCAGAAGTAGAAATGTTCAGTCACAGACTGGGTGAGTTCAGAGTGCCAATGGAGACCAGGGAGACAGTAGTGATTGACAGCTTTTCCCTGAGGATTCACTAAAGACTGTAGTCCTGAGTTTCAGCTCCAAGGCTGGAGACTGGGGGGGGGGGGGGGGGGGGGGCGGTGGGCACCATTTTCATTCTCAATCTCTGAATAGGCACAGAAAGCCTTCAAGGAACAAAAGACACATCAAGCAATCAGGAGCAAGTTACTTAGCCTGGACCCCTGGAAAGGGAAGTGCAATTCCTCCTGGGGAAGACACTTGAGAATTAAAGCAACAGGCCCATGCTCCAGAAGATCACCAAGAACATCCTGATAAGAACAAGTTTACTGATCACTGAGAACTGCAAAAGTCCAGTGCTAGTGAAATATAGTATATAGAATTCATGGATTTTTCCCAATGATTCTTTTAGTCTTTTAAATTTAAATTTTTCCCTCTTTCCTTTATCAACCAATTTCTTATTCTATAAACTCTTTTCTTAAAATTTCTTAAATTTCATTTTTGCAGTTATTCTATCCTTTCATTGCATTTAATTTTGTTTTTGTACATATATAAGTTTTTCTTTCTTTATAATTTTGGGATGCAGTTTCTTTTAACACCAAAATATACTCAGAATCTAGGGTATGGCTCTGTTCTTCTCAGCTGTCTGATATATTCTCTCTCTTTCTTTTTATTTTCTTTTTGTCTTCTTCTTCTTTTTTTTTTTTTTTGTCTAGTTTTTGCTTTGTTTTGCTTTGATAAGTCTTTAATTTTCATCTTTAGAGTTACATTTTAGACTTTCAATGTATTTAATTTGATTTTTGCATATAGATAAGTTTTTCTTTTGTACAATTTTGAAATGTAGTTTCTTCTATTAAACCAATCAAAATACACTCAGGATATAGTGTATTGCTCTGTTCTGTTCACCGGTCTGTTTATATTCCTTCCTTTTTTTTTTTTTTCTCTATTTTTTGTCTTTTAATTTTTATTTTTACAGTTACATTCTATCCTTTCATTGTATTTAATTTTATTTTTGTTCATATATGTTTTTCTTTCCTCACAATTTTTCTAACAAAGAGGCCAAAGTGCACACAGGATCCAGTGTATTGTTCTATTCTGTTTACTTGTCTCATTATATTCTCTTTTATTTATTTATTTATTTATTTGGTTCTGGGTCTCTTCTTATTTGTTTGGTGTATATTTCTCTGGGGTCATTGTTGCCATTTTAGTATTGTGTTGTTTCATTCATCTGTTCTTCTCTGGGCAGAATGACAAAATGAAAAAAAATGTCACCTTAAAAAAGAGAACAAGACACAATATTACTGCCAGGGACCTAATCAGTATGGACAAAGTACGATGTTGGAACTGCAGTTCAGAATAATGATTATGAAGATGCTAACTGGGCTTAAAAAAGCAGAGAAGACACTAAAGAATCCCTTTCTGGAGAAATAAAAAAACTAAAATATAATCAAGTTGAAATCAAAAGGGCTATTACTGAGATAAAATAAAAAAAAAATGGAGGCCCAAATTACTGGGAAAAATGAGGCAGAAGAGAGAATTAATGATATAGAAGACAAAATGTTGGAGAATAAAGAAGCTGAGAAAAAGAGAGGTAAACAATTACTGGGTCATGAGGGTAGAATTAGAGAGAAAAATGATACCATAAAGTAAAACAATATTAGAGTAACTGGGATCCTGGAAGAAGTGAAAAGAGAGAGAGGGGTAGAAGGTATACTGGAGCAAACAACAGTGGAAAACTTCCCTAATCTGTGGAAGGAAACAGGCATCCAAATCCAGGAGACACAGAGACCCGCCCTCAAAATCAATAAAAATAGGCCAACACCCTGACATATAATAGTGAAGGTTGCTAATCTCGGAGACATAAAGAGAAAATCCTGAAAGCAGGTCAGGACAGGAGATCCATAACCTACAAGGGTAGAAATATTAGACTGTCAGGAGACTGATTCACAGAAATCTAGCAGGCTAGAAAGAGCTGTCATGATATATTCAGGTTTCTAAATGAGAAAAATATGCAGCCAAGAATACTTTATCCCGCAAGGCTGTCATTCAAAATAGAGGAGAGATAAAAAGATTCCAGGACAAACAGAAAAGAATTTGTGATCACTAAATCAGCCCTGAAAGAAATATTGAAGTGGATCCTATAAGCAAAGAGAGAGCCCAAAGTAATATAGACCAGAAAGAAACAGAGACAATCTACAGAAATTGGGACTTTACAGGTAATACAATGTCACTAATTCATATTTTTCACTAGTTACCCTGAATGGCACCCTAAATGGGCCAAATGCCCTTATCAAAAGACACAGGGTATCAGAGTGGATTAAAAAACAAGACCCACTGATATGCGGTCTGCAAGAGACTCATTTTAGACTCAAAGACATATGCAGATTGAAATCGAGAGTGGAAAATCATTTATGATGCTAATGGACAGCAAAAGAAAGCTGGGATGGCAATACTTATATCAGACAACTTACATTTTAAACCAAAAACTGTAATAAGAAATGAGGAAGGACACTATATCATAATTAAAGAAGATCTAACAGTTGTAAATATTTATGCTCCTAACTTGGGAACAACCAATTATATAGATCAATTAATAACAAAATTAAAGAAACACATCCATGATAATACAAGAACTGTAGGGGACTTTAATACCCCACTCACTGCAATGGGGAGATGATCTAAGCAGAAGATCAACAAGGAAACAAGGGCTTTGAAAGACACACCATAAATAGGTCAATCAGAAAAAAATGATTTTCATTTGATCTCATTGATATGTGAAATTTAAGAAATAAAACAGAGCATCATAGGGGAAGTGAGGGAGAGATGGAGACAAACCATAAGGGACTCCTAATCACGGAAAAAACAGGATTGCTGGAGGGGGAAGTGGCTGGGAGGTGGGATAACTGGGTGATGGACATTAAGGAGGGCATGTGATGTATATAAGACTGGTGAATCACTGACCTCTACCTCTGAAACCCATAATACATTCTATGTTAATTAACTGAATTTAAATAAAAAAAAAGAAAACTCTAAAAAACAAAAACAAAAATGGTGAGATATAATTTTACGCTTTTTATGTTTTTTTTTTTTATGTTAGGATAACTAAAATCAACAACATAATAAACAACAGATGTTAGTGCACTGTTGGTGGAAATGTGAACTGGTGTAGCCACTGTGGAAAACAGTATGGAGTTTCCTCAAAATGTTGAAAATAGAACTACCCTAAATCCAGCAATTGCATTACTAGGTATTCACCCAAAGGATACAAAATACAGACTCAAGGGGATACAAGCACTCTGATGTTTATAGAGACATTATCTACCATAGCCAAATTGTGAAAAGAGAGAGCCCAAATGTCCGTTGACTGATGAATGGATAAATAATAGTGGATACACACACACACACACACACACACACACACACATAAATATTACTCAGCCATCAAAAAAATGAAATATTGCCATTTGCAAAGGAGATGAATGGAGGTAGAATGTATTATACTAAGATAAACATAAATAAGTCAATCAGAGAAAGACAAATGCTATATGATCTCACTCATATGGAATTTAAGAAAGAAAACAGTTGAACATATGGAAAGGGGGAAAAGAAAAAAAAAAAAAAAGAGAGAGGAAAAGAGCCATAAGAAAATCTTAACTATAGAGAACAAACTGAGGGTTGATGGGGTGGGCAAATGGGATAGATGGGTGATGAGTATTAAAAAGGGCACTTGTTAGGATGAGCTCTGGGTGTTGTATATAAGTGATGTATCACTGAATTCTACTCCAGAAATAAATATTGCACTATGTGTTATCTACATATACATATCTACAAAACAAAACAAAGCAAAACCACTCAAAACAAATAAACAAACATAAGAAAACTACGAGGGTAATTCAGTTGAGGAAATATTAGAACTTTTGCTGTGAGATTGTTATTGTGTTACTAGAATTATCCATCCCTATCCTGGCTGTGTGACTTTGAAATACCCCCACTAGAACAAGTATATTTCCTTTGTCCATTGGTAGTGAGTTTGGCCACGCACTGATTTACCTTGGCCAATGAAGTGTAGGCAAAGGAATAGTGTGCTAATTAGTTTATGGCCAATCGCTTAAGAGAAATCTCAGGTTTCAATTTGCCTTCAAGTATTTCTATTATCCACTATAAAAGAAAATTTCAAAATGGAGCAAGTTAGCCTAACTAGCAGTCTTTTTTAAAAATAGGCTTGGGAGGCCATAAAGGAGAGGGAATTTATGCTTCTCTTCATTGGAAGAACTATGGACTGTTAGAACTTTCAAGTGAGCCTCAAAGGCCTTAGGGTAGACTTTCTCCTCGCCTGGCGACTGAATAACTACATTCTTCACTTTAAAAGAAGTCAATTCAACTTAATAAACATTATTTCCCAATTTAACTCAACCAATCCTAGTTAATTTCAATTCATATTTGCACAGAGGATTTAAATAAGAGCTACTCTGGTAACTTTTTGTATTTTTAACCCTGCCCACCCCCCCATACTTTGTCTTTCTTGGAATACAATTCAGGTTTCTACCAGAATCTGTGTCTCCCAAATTGTAATTCTAAATACCCAAATAAATGTCTATTTACTTAATTTTTCAGTGATTTTTTTTTTCTTGGTTCACACCAGCATGAGAAAAACATGTACTAGAAAGCTTCTTAACCTAAGCTGAAGAACTACGTGGAACAGACCTGAATCTAACCTGTAGTCTGGATTAAGCCTATCAGATCCCAGACAAATATAAAATCATCTGCAGATCTTTCAGCAAGAAATAAATGTTTTTGTTTTAAAACACTGTATTATTTTGTTTTTGTTCCTGTTCTTTCTGTGTGTGTGTGGTTTTTGTTGTTGTTGTTGTTGTTGTTGTTGTTGTTTTGCAGCTGAGAACTAAGTAATGCAAAGTTAGAGATGGAAACACTTCATAGACATTTTGTTATGGTGGTATTAACTGACAGGACATATTTAATTGGATGCGGTTTGTAAGGGAGAAAGCAAGGACAAGTTTTATTTTCAGTTGCCTGCTTTGGAAATTAAATATGAATGTTAGCATCTTGGAAAATGAGTGTTAGTAAGTGATGTGCACTAAGGTTTATTAAACTTAGCCCTTTCTGTCATGATACATATAATCATCATCGTCATATTTACAACATTTATGCCTATTTAACATTTTTTTCAAACTTTAACACTAAAATAGTCATATTCTTCTTGCCATCCTTCCAAGAATAAATTGGGTATTATTGCCACAATGCAGTATCATTGTGACTATCTAACTAGATTATATTGATCATAAGGTCACTGTGGGCAAAGATTTATGTCTATATTATAACTAGTCTATGTTCAGTGCCTACTAGAGGGCAGACACTAAAAGTATTTGATATGCACATGAATAAATGAATGAAGTATATATAAAAGGAAGTGAGAGAAGAAAGGAGGAAAAATGTAAAAAAAATTGACATTGGATATTATACAGCAAGAAAATTATTATTTGTACTATTATATTGATTTTGGGTATTTTGAGATATATTATACTACATTTGAGATAATTTGAAATAAACATGTGTTTATGCAAATATACATATATATCAATTTTAAGCATAAGAATATTACACGTATTGGGGCACCTGGGTGGCTCAGTGGCTTAAAGCCTCTGCCTTCGGCTCAGGTCATGATCCCAGGGTTCTGGGATCGAGCCCCACATCAGGCTCTTTGCTCAGCAGGGAGCCTGCTTCCCCTCTCTCTGCCTGCCTCTCTGCCTACTTGTGATCTCTCTCTATTTGTCAAATAAATAAATAAAATCTTAAAAAAAATACTATAAAAAAGAATATTACACATGTTATATAACAAATTATAATAATTTGAAGATGAGATTTTAACTGAAATGTTTATGCTAGACATGTTAGAAAGAGAATATATGTTATAGAAATAAATTATAAATGTGATATAGTAAGCAAAATTATCTTTAATATGTTTTCTCACTAATAAATGGTCACAAAGTAAAGCTTAGTTTTGCAAAATAAGTTATTTTTGCAAAATATCTTTCTCATAATTAATTGCAGTTCATATACAAATCTTCTTCAAGTAATCCAGAAACCACAAGCTGTTGGAAGTTGTAAACTCTGATCTTCTGTTTTAGTGCATGCATCTGAATATGAATCACCAATTCAAAAAACCATGTAAAGAAGCATAGTTTAAGCCCCCAAAACTAGCTTTGATGCCTTAGAACTAAAATTTATAAATATTAAAGCAATTCATTTATTTAGTTTTCATATATGTATTAAGCACCAATTATCATACCAGAAAAGATAAAGAATGCTGGTGTTATAAAGGTCTCTTGTGCCCAAACAACTTACATTCAATTTAATTTGTAAGGGGTGGGAGGCAAAATGAAAACTATAATGTATAATTAAGTAAATGCTAAGTAAGTGTAAGCTCATAAATCTATTGGAGACTAGAAGAGTATTAGTTCGGCTAACCTAGGTAAGTTAAAAGCAACTTTCTGCAATAAGGGATTTCCTCAATAAAAGTATAAAACAGGAATACATGAGCATGAATTAAGGGAGGCATCAGATATTGGATTATGAATTTACACAAATAATTTAAGTATAGAGACAAATTACTGGATGGGGAAATGCAAATCAAATATTCTCTAATAGATATGTCCTGATGATCACCACCATGTTTGTATACAATCAACTTGAAACAAAATTCATGGAATATAGTCTTTGATAGAGTCTTAAATAATCTCCAAATGCACACAGATATTTAGATCCAAAATATCAACAACTTATTTCTGAGGGACTATTTATAATCAATCATAAGCAATTAAAACTTTTAATAAATAATAAATAGCTATGACTGTAGCTCATATATTAAATGCGAGAAAAATACCATGATTATGATTAGTTTATGTGTGTGTGTGTGTATGTGTATAACCACATACGTAAATACTATAAGATTCAATGTGGAAGTATTTTTTTTTTTTAAATACCTGGTCAATTCAAGGAGAAAATTCTAGATGGTGAAGTATAGTTAAATAGTGATATTTATATATATTTATGATAGATTTTTATATTGTAAAGTTAATGCAAATTTAAACTTTTAATGAAATTTATGTAATTTGAATAGTTTATGATATACTTTGTAGCAAATACGTAAAAGTATGGATTGTTATCTTTAGATAAAATGTGACATTATATTTTCCAATTTTTAAGTAAGGTCTCTTAAAATTGGAAATAGGAAAAATATATAGCTATGAATGTGTATTGATCTTATTTTATTTACCTTCTAAAGGTTTATTTATTTATTTTAGAGAGAGAGAGTGTGTGCAGGGGTGGGGAAGAGGGAGGTGGAGAGAGAGAATCTATAGCATACACCACACTGAGTGCAGAGCCCAACGCAGGGCTCAGTTTCACAACCCTGAGGTCATGACCTGAGCTGAAATCAAAAGTCAAACACTTGAACAACTGAGCCACCCAGGTGCCCCATGAATGTGCATTTATTTAAAAATCTTTGTGATTCATTTCCCATTCACCCAGATCAACTATACCTCTTATAAGGTTATGATCAATATATGAGAAACATATTTAGAAATTTACTTATTAGTCCTAAAATTTTTACAGGTTGAATTTAGGCGTCTCACTAAAAGGAAAAAAAAAAGGCATTTTTAAAAATAAAACACAAGTTCATTGAATATTTCATTTTTTTCTACGTTAATGCATTTGTTGAATGAATATGTATTATACAGGTAAGTTTGTGTTAGACACATACACCTCATATAATTTCATAGTACATTTCTTTTTCATTGCAATTTGTTCAGATTTTTATTTTTTTTAATTTTTTAATTTTTTTTTTAAAGATTTTATTTATTTATTTGACAGAGAGAAATCACAAGTAGGCAGAGAGGCAGGCAGAGAGAGAGAGGAGGAAGCAGGCTCCCCGCTGAGCGGAAAGCCCGATGTGGGGCTTGAACCCAGGACCTGGGATCATGACCTGAGCCGAAGGCAGCGGCTTAACCTACTGAGCCACCCAGGCGCCCCTGTTCAGATTTTTAAAGTCAGATTATAAGGGTGCCTGGGTGGCTCAGTCAGTTAAGCCTCTGTGTTCAGCAGGGAGTTTGCTTGAGATTCTTTCCCTTTCCCTCTGCCCACCTCCACGTGTATACTCTTTCTCTCTCCCTCTCCCTCTCTTTCTCAAGTAAATAAATAAATAAATCTTTAAAAAAAATTAAAGTCCTATTTACAAAGTGTGGTATAATAAGCATATGGTTCTATGAGTTTACATATACTTGTAAAACAAACTAAGATCCATTCCACTTGGGTGCCTGGGTGGCTCAGCTGGTTGAGCGACTGCCTTCAGCTCAGGTTATGATCCTGGAGTCCCGGGAATGAGTCCTTCCTCTGGCTGCCCGCTCAGTGGCGGGGGCGGGGGGAGTGTCTGCTTCTCCTTCTGACCTTACCCCTCTCATGCTCTCTCAATCTCATTCTCTCTCTCTAATAAATAAAATCTTAAAAAAAAAAAATCCATTCCACTTGTCCCCAGTCTTGATCTGGTTTCAGTCACTATGGCATTGCTGTTTTCAGGATATCATATAAATGGGATGGAGCATGAAGCCTTTTGAGTCTGTCTTCTTTTATATAGTGTTTCATTTTTGAGTTTCATCTATGTTGCTGCATGTATCTGTAGTTTGTTCATAAGAATAAGTTTTAATTTCTAGTGTATGTCTCCCATTAGGAAATTCATGGGAACCTCTTTCTGCAAATCTGATTATTAGGTTTAAGTTTGAATATGTCATAATAATCAAATATTTATTCTTGGCTTAGGAATACCAATTGAGATTCAGAGAGGTACCCTCTCCAAATAAAAGAAAAATAATTGCTACTTGTAAAAAAGTGTTCGTAATGGCCTTCTAAAGATCTGCTGAACTTTATTCATCCATATTTACCTATTAATCCTAAAAGACTATACAGTACTCAACAGGATAATTTTTTAAAAAATTAAAATCAAGATATACATCAAAGTGTGATTTGGGATTGAGTGGTGGATCACCATGATGCCCTTTTTTCCTTTATTTGAGCTGGATTTCAGGGATTTATGTTGCTTGCAATCCTAATAATACTTCTCTTATGTCTCCTTTCTTCTGGAAGTATTTTTACTATTGGACTTTTCTCCACAATCTAGCTTTTAAATTTGGTGTCTGTTAGATATATATTTTAGAACTTCTTTTTCTTTGGACTTGACATCCACTCTTTCTTGGTTTCATTTGATATTCACATATTCACATATCATGACCATATAGATAACATAATTTCAAAATTATAAATATCCAATCAAATATCTCTTCTGTGTTTCAAACATATATTAAATAATGTATTAAAATATCCAGTTAGCTATTCATCAGGGATCTCAAATATAATATGTATGAAAATAAACTCACTATCTCCCTTTCACCTACTTGCTCATGTGTTCCCAACCTTAGTGAATGGTCATATACTATGCTCACAATCTTTATCCAGATTCTGAGGTTTGTATTTGATTATTTCTTGTCCCTTAAACCAACTTCACACAGTTACCATGCTTGGTTAATTAGTTATTTCTCTTACATATTGATACTCTCTGTTTTTCTTTTCCACTGTGACTGCCCTTAGTCCATGAGGTCTATTTTTTTCTTCAATATCTTCCTGAATGGTTTCCTGCTTATCCGTGGCTTTTCTTCATTTCATACTTGTACCATCTTAGAATATTGGTGATTTTTCAGAAATAATGTTCTATTCATCCCACTCACCTGTTGATTACTTATTACCCTAGGAAAACCAGGCTATCATGTCTAGACTTTAGGGTCCATCACCATTCGTCTCTGTAGGTTCACCTTTCAGTAATTATCCCACACCTTCTATATTTAAATGTTAGCAAAAAAGCTTACCTCTTGATCTTCACTTGCATTGTCTTCTCTGCCTGGGGCAACGATTTTTTTATGTCCCTAACAAATGTCTATTCTCTCTTAAAAGAGAAGAATTAGTATAACCTTCTTAATGAAATTTTGCCTGATTCCCCTACACTAGATTAGGGTTTTTTTTTATAGTATTTTCTTGTCTTAATTATCTATTGCTGTTATAACAAATCAGCAAGAATTTAGTAGTTTAAAACATCACATATGTATTACCTTATAGTTCTTAGGAGTTCAACACACATATTTCTAGGATAAATCTCATCCAACAGGACTGCATTCCTTTCTACAGGCTCTAGGAAAGAATCCATTTTCTTTTCTTTTCCAGCTCTAAAGGCTACCCCTGTTCTTCATCTTATGAAATCCTTCCTCCATCTTCAAATCAGCAACATCGCATCTCTCCAACATTTTTTCCACAGGTACATATTATTTTGTCCACAGTTGTGAAGGAATTTCTGATTCAAAAAATCTATGTGATTAGATTGGGTCTATCTACATTTTCCAGAATATACTTACCCTTCACAATGTCCTTAATTTAATCACATATAAAGTCCTATTGTCACTTAACGTAAAATGTCTGATGATTTTAGGAATTAGTACATTAGAACTAGGACATTATGATGTGGACATTTTTGGAAAGCTATTAACCTGTCCCCTGCAGTTCCCATTTTACCTTTATTTCCCCCATCTACTCATGTAACAGATAACACTGCAGTTTTTATTTAATGCCTTTCTTCTTGATTAGGTTATTCTGGAAAGCACAATGTTTGAACTCTTTGTTTCCAACTCTCCAGAAAACTGAGAGTTCCTCGTAAATATTTGTTAAAGCCATAGCTATCCAGTTTCTCTGGATGAGATTGAACTTGAAACTCTAAAGGAAATATTATGGAATGTAATACAAGTTATTTTACAATATTTGTACTTACAAAACACACCAATCCGTTCCATGTTTGCCCAAGAACTTCTTTCTTTAGGACACCTTCCATAGGGGAAAAACAATTATTGCCTGCAATTGGTATTACTTGAGCTACTCTCTTACATGAGTTAATGACTAACAAGTTATGAACTGCTTTTTTCCCAACAAGCAATATCTGTTTTCTATTTAGTAAAATTTCATTCCACATCCCTAAAAAGGAATCCTTTTAACTTTAATATATTATTATGTTTGCACATAAAATATTTTATTTATCTTTGTAGATAATTTCAAGGAAAATAAGAAAAGAGACAATCATCAATGTCTTCTTGCATAGGTCTTCCTCTAATGGTAAATAAGTTATACTTCCTCTTATTTTTATGAAACATGTTTGTCAGCCTTATGTTTTTGTAAAGATTTTATTTATTTATTTGACAGAAAGAGACACAGTGAGAGAGGGAACACAAGCAGGGGGAAATGGGAGAGGGAGAAGCAGGTTTTCCACTGAGCAAGGAACCTGACCTGGGACTCAGTCCCAGGACCCTGGGGTTCACCAACTGAGCCAGCAGACGCTTAATGACTAAGCCACCCAGGTGCCCTGTTAGCCTTATTTTTAAAAATAAACTCTATATCAAATTTATGTATGGATTTTACTTCTCTTTGAACAATTTGGCCTCAGATACATAGCTTACCCTTAGTCTGTAGGGTAGACTGTAAGCTTTTACATTCCTCACCAACCCCAATACAGGCTTCAAGTTGAATTTGGACAATGGTTGATACTGGAATAGAATAGGACAGGAAAAGATGAAGAAGGGAAAAGCCAACAAATTTTTCTCTTGTTTTTTTGCCTTGACCAGTTGTTGCATCCAGCAGTGGATGTATCCTTTCCAGGGTTCCAGATTCTATAGTGTACCTGTACCCTTTTAATTTTTTGTTCTAGCCTTATGTTTGATTCCTGATTTCATAATCTACTTATGTCTGACTTGACTTTTCACCCTTTTCATTAAAGTCTTTCATTGAATTCTTCTTCTTTGAACTAGTCATAGTTATTTTTTGTTTTCCAGTTCAGACTCTGACAGTTGTTTTATGTGCATGTATCTAGAACATTTCTAAACATAAGACAATTTCTTATGTACACATTTAAAACAGTTCTGAATAATAGATATTTCCCTATTTAACAATTAAAAAATATTTATTTATTTATTTTTTTTTTCTTAGAGGGAACATTTGGGCAATCTAAAATGTTAAGAATATAGGCATAGTCAAGTATCGACTTATAACATCAAACATACTAAATTATGTCTACATATTTTAAATATATCTTACAAATACATTTCTTCTAAAATATTTTTTATTCTTTCAGTTCATAAAATGAGTTTAGTTAAAATTCCTAATATACATCTTTGACGTTACTGATTTTGTCATCGTTAGAGTGTCTATTTAGTATCCAGTGATTTTTTATAGTACATCATCTTAATGTCAGTGTAATTATTTAAGATAGATTTGTTTTTGGCAGGTGAGAATTTAATCCCATTCCACAAGTAGACATTTGCATTAAATTTTGACAGACACATTTCTACTTGTTTTACTGGTATTTAACTGTATTTTAAGCATATTTTTATTGTTCTTAGTAATAATCTGTAATAAAATTCAACTCCTTCCTGTTCATATTATTATGAATAACTATTAAATTTGTGTTATAGTTGAGAATTTTCTTTTTTTTTAAATAAAATCAATTTCAACAGGTGTTCTGCATAAGCAGTCAATACAGGTAATGACTGAGATCTGAAATGTTATTGAATCTTCTTCAAACAGAACACGGTGGCTTTGAATACATTACTTTGGGGAGTACTTTTTATTATGACGACACTTTTCCAGAATACCTTTTGGAATAACATCACATAATTTTTCAGGTATATGTCAAGAATAAACTTACTCTTTGTCTATGTACTATCTTGACAAGCAACATGACTCTTTAAATTACATTAATCATATATGAAAAACATATAAACTTAGTAAAGTAAGAAATGAGTAAGCATTGCTTGATGTATTCACAATTTTTCAAAAATTATTCATTAAAATAAGACTTCTTTCTTTTATAATTTCTGTCAGGAAGAAAGAATAAGAAACATATGATAAATTACATGATGGTAATTATGTAATATAGATATTGTCATAATGTATGATAGACTTACAACAGTTGCTGTTTCATTGCTTTATTTCTCCTGAGAGAATTTACTCAAGAAACAATCCCTGAAAGTGATAATTCTATGTATCTTGTGACCAACCTTACTCTCCTGGTCATATGATTGAATAAGGAGTTTCAGTCTTCAATTACAATGTATCTCCTAGTTATTGGAACTGGGACAACAGGATAGAGTTAGTTTATTGAGGAGAATAAAATAATCTGTCCTATGAAATGTATCTAATTACTAACAAGATCTTATGTTAAGATTCCAAATCTATTTTAAGATCCCATGCTATCTATCTTAAGATTCCATTTATCTTATTATATCTATCTATTTTAATCTATCTTAAAATTCCAAAACTATCTTAAGACACCTGGAGGTGTCTTGGTTTCTACACTTGTTCACTGATTGTGTTTCCTTAGATATATGAAGTATACTTTATAATAAACTTGGGGTATTTTAAATGACTTTCCAATCACTGACATTAATATTTCCCTAAGAAATTCAGAAAGTGAAATTAATTTATTTCAATGAAAATCCATCCTTTGGCCACCTTTGTTTACAAGATATACTGTTCATTTGTTTTTCCCCTATGAATATAAATAATACATGTACACCACCAAAGTCTTTAAATACATTTATATACAAAAAAATAGAAGTCAGCTATCAAAGAATAGGTAGACCAGTATATAATAATCATGCACATAACAAAAATAGTATCATAATATAAATATAATATATTATAGGTAATACAATATGTTTCACAGTGAAAATCAAATTTGAGTTGAGATTTGAAGACTAGATAGGAGTTTAGGGTTAAAAGCTAGAGACAAATTTATGGCATGCATAATGGCTAGCTGATATTCTAGAATATTTGGATGTGAATGGTATGGATATGAACAGGAGACTAGAGATTTATAAACAGCTAAGAAGGTTTTGTAAGCTATTACAGTATCACATATATATCTAGGGAATTGTCAGTCATTTAGGTATCATGCTCAAAGAGGCATAATAGTCCAGAGTGACTATCTACTTAGAGATCTGAAAGATATTTTTAGGAGGCAATATCTCTGACTCAGAATTGTATTTTATTTTAAAATTTACTCTAGTAAGTCCAATTTGCTTAAATCCTTGGAAAATGAACACAATCCATCTTTCTTTATAATTTTATATGTTTACTTGTTATTTCTCAATAACAAGTTGTTATTTCTCAATAACAAGTTTCTTAAAAAGAATAAAAGCTTGGGCACTCACAATATATTACATATACATGAAACAAGTTACTTAGGATTTCAATAATTTCCATTTAGCTTTGATATTTAAGAGCATTAAATTTTGAACTTAAATGGCCAAAGAGAATGAAAATAACACTACTAGTGATTTCATGGTCTTGTTTTACTTCATTATCTCTTGTTGAGTCTCCTACTGTTTATAAAATTGAAAAATCATGCTGAGTCGAATGCCCAATGGCCTGGATAAAATCAATTTTAACATTGTGTATCCCTCATCTTAACTTAGTCATTGGTGGCAATAAAAAAAATTATTATAGTCAATATTTTCTTTATGTACTACATTTGTAACTGCTGTTTATTTATGCTGTGAATTTGCCTTGTCGCTGACAGAATTAGAGATCAGGATCACCACTCAAAAAAAAGAAAAAAATAAAATAAGATAAAGGCAATTCTCAATCCTCTCATTAAAATGGTATCAAGTGACACCTAGAATTTAATAATAAAGTATATTTTAGATTAACTATGTATTTTAGATTACAGAATCCATATTATTTACATTTGAAGGAGATGACAAAATATAGAAGTATGAATTATTAAAAAATTCACATGTTGTTTCAAAAATACTTTATTGAGAATAGATGTCAGGGATGACATAGCATATTAAATTAGAGAAAGTAATTCTTGTTCTATCTGTTCACTTCAAACATATAAAAAACTGTAGATAAATTTTTGTTTCTAGGAAATAAGTATAAAAATATGGTCAAATAAAACAAATTGTAATGACAAGAGAAAATGATTTTGTTTTATTTGGTATATCAGTTACAGTCTCAATAAAATTATAATTACTCAGTTTTATCACTACATTATTATATGTTGCCTTGAATAATTTTGTATGAATTTATTAAAATAGTCTGACTTCTACTTCCAGGATCTGGGAGAAGGATTTTTTTAAACTAAATTTCAAAAATCCTGTCTCTTGATGCTAATAGGATGATACTTGTTTTCTTGACTCAGTGCTTTAATTTAATTAAAGCCCCCTGCTGTTTGGAGACCATTGTTCAGGAATTCTGTTTTGTTCTAGGAAAAGAAAAATTACTGCAACATTTTCAGTCCTTTAGTGGATGGTCCACTGGGAGTTTAGATCCCAGTGTCCCAGAAGCTATTAAATATAAGAGTAGCTTGGCACTGATTCACGTTACCACAACTGCTAGAAAATTAGTTCACATTAAGGAGCATTTAAGTAATTTAGTGTAGTAATTTCTTTCTCTTGAAACGTCTCTAAAAATATGCTGAATGTAAACATAATATTCACATATCTGTCCTTAAGAGATTTTCATCATTCCTTTGATTCCATGAGGGTAATCAAACATGAAATGACTATTTTAAAACCATTCATTGCAACAGACTTTGTGGCTTGTTTTTGATATTGCTGCTTGTTTTAACAATAATTTACAGGGGAGTTGACAAAAGCATAAACTTAGGAATCATTATCTCTAACTTTTTTTTTTTTTAACAGATGTCTTCTGTTTTTCAAAAGGATAAAATTATTTTTTAAGAGTAGCCTCATTGGGACATCGGGGTGGTTTAGTCAGTTAAGCATTTGCCTTAGGTTTAGGTCATAATCCCAGGGTCCTGGGACTGAGTCTCACATGAGGAACCTTGCTCAGTGGGGAGCCTGCTTTTCCTTCTGCCTGCCACTCCCCCTACTTGTGCTTTCTCTCTCTCTCTGACAAATAAATAAAATCTTAAAAAATAAAGTAGCTTCATTGACTTTCATAACAGAGATAAGAATAATCTGGATATCTGATGGACAATTAGGTATAGAAAACTTTGAAAACTTGAAAATAGAGGCACCTGTGTTGCTCAGTCAGTTAAGCATCTGCCTTCAGTTCAGGTTATGATCCCAGGGTCCTGGGATCAAGCCCCACATCAGGCTTCCTGTTCAGAGGAGAGTCTGCTTCTCCCTCTCCTTCTGCGTCTCTCCTCTGCTTCTGCTCTGTCAAATAAACAAATAAAATCTTTTTTTAAAAAGTGAAATGCTGCACAAAAGTTATTATTCAACTAACTACATGAGCTCAGTATTACATGACTGTTGCTTATTCATTCATGCTATAACCTAATCCATGCCCATTGGTTACTGGTGGGGAAAAGATGCTTTTTCTTTTATTTTCACTTTATCAGAGATAAATATTATTACTTTTTAAAAAATTAAAGTAATACCATTCTCTTTTAAGCTTTATAAAAAATCTTTTCAGGAATTGATTTCAGGTATAATCCATTCTCTTCAAGCTAAGATATACAGAATTTATCCCGATAAGAATGTATTATTGGAAGTAGAGAGGCATTTCCTACTTTTATAAGTAAGACAGTAAGCAACATTAAGTAATAAATGTCTACTAGTTCAGGTGTTCTTTAATATTTCTCACACCTTTTCTGGTATGAATGGTGGGGGTATGTTACAAATACTGCTTTAATTATCAGGTCCTTTCTCTGTTATTTATTCTCACAAAGATATATATGCAAATGATATAAAGGACAAATAGTGTCATATATGTTATGAATGAATGCGAGGATTGTTCTATGCCCAGATCTTAATTTATAAAGCTTTGATTGAGTACCAATACAGAAAGGTCAATGCCACTTGAAAGAATATATTACATTTTCTGAGAGAAAAGGACATGCATACCACATAGGGCTATGTAGGAAATACCAGATTTGAATCAGGAGGCAGAAGACAGGAATGAGGGGAAAATGATGGGATGCCTGGGTGGCTCTGTCAATTAAGCACCCGCCTTCAGCTCAGGTCATTATCCTGGAGTCCTGGGATCAACCCCCACATTGTGCTCCCTGCTCAGCAGGGAGTCTGCTTCTCCCTCTGCCCCTCATGCTGCTCTTGTCCTCTCTCTCTTTCTCTCTCAAATAAATAAAGTCTTAAAAAAATGGAGTGAGGGGAAAGTAAGCCAGGTCATTCATAGGGATTTCCACAGAAAGGCAAGACAGTGCAGATTATACCATTTAGAAAGGCAAGTTTGAATGATTTCCAGTGGGCTTTGTGCTGTTGAGGTGGTATCTAGTTGCCTGGTACCTGGCCCTGGGATTTAGGGAAGGATAATGTTGACTTGGTTTGTGAAAATCAGATAAGAAGGTGGGTGGGGGCAAAGCCTTGGAACCAGTGATCTGCACAAGGAAGGCCAGTTTCAGCCAAAATGAGTGGCTAGAGAATGGTAAACACTTTGGCTGGTATTTTTGTCCTGTGATTAATGGATGCCAAATGACATACAGAATCCAAGAAAGCACAGTTTAGAACAATGATAAATGTGGCAATTTTAAGTAGGGCACAAGACAAGTGAAGGTGGTATACTTTTGTGTGGGAAGTTCTCTGTACACTCTTGTGTAGCTATTTCTTAAAACAACCAATTGTCAGGCCATTTCCTAAAAAGGAACCAGCCTGCCAGCTAAATAATAAAACACTGTGCTCACTTGCAGGACTTTCCAGTTCAATTTAGAGTGTCACCTAAAGAAGGAATTGTATAAAACTATTGAAGACTCTGCTTGGGAAATCTGAGTGACTGAATTTCAAATTTAAGTTCTGACAAAAGTTCGCTACATGTCTGGGCTGTTTAAACAATCTCTTGTCCTTCTCTCTAAAACTGGTAATAAGAATAATAGTAATAGTTAAACAACACGGTTATATTGGAAACATTAAATGTAAAACATTTTCATATTGCTTAGATTTTTGTTTTGCTTAAAGTAGGCAATTAATAATTAACTCCTTCCCTAAACAGAATTACTGTACAATATGGCTAGGGAGGGCCTTGCTGGTCCCCTCATCCCACAACAGTCAGGTGTTCTGTTCACAGGGTGGGCTTACTCGTTTTGAGCTAGACACTGGTCATTTTTAAAGAGAACTTCTCTTATCTTGAAGTCTATAAATTTAACTTCACCAGGGAAAGTAATATAAATTGTTTTGAACATATAGTTTAAGTTAAAATAAATTAATTTGAATTAAAATATCAACTTCATAAAATTATGGCATCAAAAATTTAAATTATTGCAAATTGTTAAGAACAAAAGAAGACATTATCCAATCTGTTTATTGGTCAATGTATATCATCTGAAATTATCAGAACAAGCATTAAAAATATAGGGTTATAAAGGGAACTACAGCATTATTAAAAAATAAAGCTTATCATTTTCTTTCATTACTTGTTAAACAGGAAATTAAAATTTGTCTCTTAACTCTAAAAAGAACATAATGATGTTCTTATGATAGAACATGACTCATGCTATCAATGATAGCACTTAATTCAAGAATATTTTACACTTACTAAGTATTAAGAAACTTACTACCCAAAACAACTATAAATCTGCCTCAATAGAGAGTTTAAATTTTAAATATACTTGTTAATTTGAATTTCTTATTTTAGTAAATAATTTAAGGGAAAGTGAGTCATTGCAAGTAGGAGAGTATCTGGATTACATTAAGCATCGGTGCCTCATCTAACCACAGGAGGCATTCAGAAATGATTTAGCACCATTTTAAGTTCATATATATATCTTGAATAATATTGTGTTTAAGGCACTGTGCTAGATAATACAGAGTACATGAAAAGGAAAAAGATAAATTATTTCTAATCAAGAAGCATCCAGGTGCGCCTGGGTGGCTCAGTGGGTTAAAGCCTCTGCCTTCAGCTCAGGTCATGATCTCAGGGTCCTGGGATCGAGGCCCGCATTGGGCTCTCTGCTCAGCAGAGAGCCTGCTTCCCTTTTCTCTCTCTCTCTCTGCCTGCCTCTCTGTCTACTTGTGATCTCTGTCTGTCAAATAAATAAATAAAATCTTAAAAAAAAAAAAAAGAAGCATCCAGACAGGGTATACAGTTAGTATAAGCATCATCTGGTTTTTCACAACTTTTTAATGAATAAATAGACGTTTTTAGAGAAGAAATATAAAAATAAATTGCAACTAATCATAGATGCATTAAAGAAGTCCTGAGCCTCTCTAGACAATTAGGGAACAATTCTTCTGTAAATGTTAAGTGGCAAATGAAGAACCGAATATGCTTTAAACCTAAATTTATAATCTATCCTTTAAAGAACAGTGATCTGATAATTGTTGCAACTTTCTATTGAGCGTCTGCATTTTATTTTATTTTTTTCAGCAGGCATACTATTACTTTTTCTACATCAAATATAGCTAATAGTCTGTAACATATGGATGACTAATTGTACCAAATGGTGGTGGCAATGATGGGCTTAACAGAATATAGTGTGATTATTATTAAACAGTTTTAGATTGATTTAGCATTTTATTTCCTGGCTTGTGAGTAGGAGGGGAAAAAGGAACATTTAATATTTTTTAACAGCAACTAAAAAAGGGGCGGGGGTAGAACACACTATTTTAATCTTTTTCGATTATTTATTTTTATTACAGTTATTGGATACTTGATATTTTCTTAGTTTAGGACTATAAGAACAAAGATTTAGAACTGATGATAGTCTCAGGAACTCATGACAGTGCAATTTTCTATAGTGTCATTAATTCACCTTTGATTTAAATAAAAGCTTACTCATGCAATTTTGTCATTTTTCTTTGTGTCATGAAACACTATTATTTTATCTACTACTATCACTTAGTGATTTTTTTAAATCATATATCACATTGTCAATGGAAACAAATTTGCTAGTTTCTGGATTTCCTCAGCAAAGTATGATAAGGAACAGAAATTTAATTTCTGACTGTTGATCTCAAGAATGCTAAAATTTTTTGGTGTTTGGATGTCATTCAAAGGAAGGCATAGCACAACACTGTCCATTTTCAAATGCTTTGCTCTCAAACTTTATAATACTCTCTAAAGCATAAAATAATCACTCTCACTGAGGATATCATTGTCATTTAAAAACCTACTCTACCAGCAGTACAATTTTCAAAATCTACATTGTTCGTAAAACATGACAGAAATTCACACCACAAAGCAATACTAAATTTGAAATTAGTTATTCAGATTTAGTTTTTATTAAAAATATTTATGGAAATAGCATAGAAAATATTAAAATATGTCTGGATATACTGATGTAATTTCTCAAGATTTTCAAGTATTCATTTGTTCCTTTCAATATAACCAGGTTTTGATAGGCTTGATTACAAGCATATTTTGACTACTGGCAAACTGAAATAGTAATATTTGTTTATAATTTGAAGGACTTAAATTTTTTAATTATTATTTTTCCATATATTCCCAAGTATTTTAACATTTTGAAATATTATTCAATTGTCAAATGTTCCTCATGTCAAGATGATTACATATTTTCACTATTTGATAAACTGAGTATTTCAATAACCTTCTAATGTGCCTTCAATAATCTTTCTTTCCTGGTGGTAGGTATTAAGGAGGGCATGTATTGCATGGAGCACTGGGTGAGGTGCCTAAACAAGAATTTTGGAACACACACACAAATTAAACTAAATTAAAAAAATAATATTCTTTCTTAGCTGATTTATTACATTAGATATAGCTAAATCTAATTGAAAATGTACACATTGTGCCTTTTTAAAAGGAAGTTAACTCTTAAAATCTTCAATATGAATTCAGTTTGACTATCAATTAGGACTAGATATTTAAAAATATTTAACTGGTGTTAATCATATATATTTTTTAAATTTTGGTTTTTATATAAAAATTTTAGCTTTCAACATTTTATGAAAGACAAGACTTGGTCACTCAGATCCTAGAATAGACATCAAAATTGGCTAAAAAAAAATTATATATATATATATATATATATATATATATATATTTCTTTAGACACCTTAAATGTTATTTAAATTTGGCCATCACAATTTACGTAAGGGAAAAATATCAATAATAATAATGAAAATACAATTTTCTGTTTAAATTCTCAATATATTTAGTACCATCGAAGAAAAGATGGGTAGTATTTATTCAGTCTCTTCCAAGCTCTAAGACCTGGCTATAAATTTTCTGATATACCTTTAGAGCTTCAGAATTGACTGCTTTCAGGAGATATGCACTGCTTGATTGATGTATCTTCTTGTTTTACTCATACGTTTCTCAAGTTAATATTTTCAAATCTGAATTCTCAATTCACTGTTGGTAAACCTATTTGTCTCCCAGTCTTCACCATCCCTTTAAAAATTACCATGATTTACTCACCATTTGATCATCCCTGATTAAGCCCATTCTTTTATTCCACATGAATAAATCATCAATAAATCTTTGTCTTCTTTCCAAATTATAATCTACTTAATTCTATTTAATTTTTAAGATTTACGTACTAGTCCAAAACACAATCATGCTCCATCTAACAATGACAAGAGCTATATGTTCTTTTCCACATTTGCTCATTCAAAAGTATTCCCTTCATGATAACCAGAATGATCTCTTGAAATAGGTCATAAGACTAATATGACTTCTAATTTACCAAATAAAATATAAAACCCTTAACCTGGTCTAGGATAATCTTCATTATATGACCGATTTTTAGATATTTTCTCATTTATTATCAGTGAGAATAAACTGTGGTGAGTAAAGAGTGGAATAGACAAATAAATAAGGGAGTGATTATAATAATCATTGTAAGAGATGCTGGCAACTTGGACCAAGATGCTAGTAGTGTAGGTATTGAATGGTTGTCATATTTTGTTATACTGTGAAAGGTGTACTACCTGGTTTCTCTGGTTGATTGTAATTAAGATGAGAGATAATGAAAGCCTTCAAGAATGACTCACAAATTGTGTCCTGAAAAATTGGTGAAACAGGTTTTGCAATTTGTTGATATGGCCAAAAGCATAGGAAAACCCAAATTGGAAGTGAGGTTGAAGAGATTAGGCATTTCTCTTATAACACATAATAATTTTGAGAAGCTTATCAAATATCAGAATCTAGATATCAAAGGAGCATTTGGATATATGTGGTTCAACTTCAAAGTTGTATACTATAAAGTTGGGAAGTTTCTACATAGAGATGATATTTAAGACCTGGGATAGACCACCAAAGAAGTCAGTTGCTCTGGAATGAATATTTGTGTCCCCCTCAAACTGACATGATAAAACCCTAACCTTAATGTGATAGTATTAGGGGGTGGATCTTTTGGAAGATTTTAGGTCATGAGGGTGGAACCCTCATGAGTAGCATTGATGCCCTTATAAAATAGACCCTGGAGAACTCTCTCTCCTTTTCACCATGTGAGGACACAAGAAGTCAACAGTCTGTGCTTTGAAAGATGATACAGGAACCTGCTATAATGATGTTGGACTTCTAGCCTCTAGAACTGTGAGTCAATTAATTTCTGTTTATGGCATTATCTCTTGTTTCTTAGTATAGCCAAAACTTTGTCATTTTAGTTGATTTAAAAAAAAAATCCTCAAGTGTTATTAATTTTTTCTATGTTTTTATGTTCTATTTCATTTATTTCTATGCTAATATTTGTTAATTCTTTCCAACTGCTAACTTTGGGCTTAGCTTCTTCCTTTTCTAGTTCCTTGAGTTGTAAATGTAGATTGTTTGGGGAAAGGGGACAAAAGGGATTTGCTCTTCAATGGGTACAAAGTTCCAGTTAGGCAAGATGAGTAAGTTCTAGAGATCTTCTGTATAACAGTATGTCTAGATTTAACAATACTATGTTGTATACCTTAAAATTTGTTAAGAGATTAGATTTCATGTTGTGTTCATATCACAAAAACAAAGTAAAAAATGACTAAGATTATGAATAATATACTTTTTATATTTTACCACTATAAAAAGCTAGTGCTAAGCTCCAAAGAAACCCCAAAATATTAGTTTTACTTTTCTTTATTCTTTTACAATTTTCAGAGAAAGCATTAATTTGAATGACTTTGCCCTTACTAGAAAGGTGATCTTATCACACCTTGGACACTGACATGAATGAATTACATGTTTCTAACCAAAACTTATGTTTGTTTTGCTATTTAGATAATACTTGGACACATATTTTCAAGTTATAAGTTTTAGATTATACAAGAAGTGTTTTAGAGATAACTAACAAAACCTATTACTTTGCTTTATTAATTAATAAAAATACCTTGGGATATAAGACAGATATGCATTCAAGTCCTAGCTTCACTAAATATTACCTTCACTCTTCTTTTTTCATGAAGCTGAACAAATCTTGATTTCTTCCTCTGTTTGTTTCCTGAAACAAAACAATTATACGGTATTCATCATATGCACCAAACAGACATGAGTTTTCAAGCAACACTATGGATTACCAAAACTGAATTAAATGTCAGTATATCAAGAAATGAATAATTTTAATTAACAAATTTAGGGAAACTATATCAAAGAGATTATTCATCAAACCACTCTCTCCTTAGGAATTCAATACTACTTATGTGATTTGGGAAACATTGTTTATAATATTTTCTAAATACAATATTTAAGTATGCATGTATATACATATGTGCATATATGTGTGTATATAATCATGTTATCAAAAATTATTTTAGAGAGGGACGCCTGGGTGGCTCAGTTGGTTGGACGACTGCCTTTGGCTCAGGTCATGATCCTGGGGTCCTGGGATTGAGTCCCACATCGGGCTCCCAGCTCCATGGGGAGTCTGCTTCTCCCTCTGACCTTCTCCTCGCTCATGCTCTCTCTCACTCTCTCTCTCTCAAATAAATAAATAAAATCTTTAAAAGAAAATTATTTTAGAGAAGAAGGGAAAGTGGTGGAAGAGTAAGGGACCTGCATTTCATCTGGTACTTTGTATTCAGCTAGATACCTATCAAATCATTTGGAACACCTGTGAATTCAACTTGAGATCTATGAAAAGAACTGCTTCAATTCTACAAATAGAAAAGTGACCACTTTTTGCAAGGTAGAAGCTGTAGAGATATGAATCTGAGGAGATTTATAGGAAGATAAACCACAGGGTGAGAGAGCCTCCATAAGCTGGCTATCAGAAAGTGGTACAGTGGGGAATTGCAAAATTGGAATTTTTAGAAATCTGCTCCTGTGAAGGACGTTTGTTCAATGTTTGTTCTACCAAACATTTAAAGAAGAAATAATACCTATTCTTCTGAAGCTGTTTGAAAAGATAGAAATGGAAGGAAAACTTCCAAACTCTTTTATGAGGCCAGAATTACCTTGATCCCCAAACCAGATGAAGACCCTAATAAAAGGGAGAATTACAGACCAATATCCCTGATTAACATGGATGTCAAAATTTCACCAAGATACTAGTCAGTAGGATCCTACAGTACCTTAAAAAGTTCACTCACCACAGCTAATTGGGATTTATTCCTGGGCTGCAAGCGTGGTTTAGCAATCACAAATGTACCAATATGATGCATCACAATAATGAAAATAGGACAAGAACCATATGATCCTCTCAACTGATGCATAAAAACATTTGACAAAATACAGCATCCTTTCTTAATTAAAACTGTGCACAGTGCACAGATAGAGGGAACATATCTCCATACCATAAAAGCAATATATAAAGAGCCCACAGTGAATTTCATTCTCAAGGGGGGAAAACTGATAACTTCTCCCCTAAGATCAGGAATATGACAGGGATGCCCACTTCCATCACTGTTGTTTAAACTAGAAGTCCTAGCTTCAGCATTTGACAACAAAAAGAAATAAAAGACTCTCAACTTGGCACAGAAGAAGTCAAACTTTCACTCTTCACAGATGAAATGATAAACCCAAAAGACTCCATGCCCAAATTGCTAGATCTCTTATAAGAATTCAGCAAATTTATGGAATATAAAATCAATGCTTAGAAATCAGTTGTATTTTTATACACTAAAAATGAGACAGAAGAAAGATAAATTAAAAAATTAAGTCCATTTACAATTGCATCCAAAACCCATAAGATACCTAGGAATAGACCTAACCAAAGAGGTAAAGGATCTGTACTCTAAAAACTGCAGAACACTTATGAAAGAAATCGAGGAAGGCACAAAGAATTGAAAAATATTCCATGCTCATGGATTGGAAGAATAAATATTGTTAAAATGTCTGTGCTATGCAGAACAATCTACACATTCAATTATGCAATCCCTGTCAAAATACCATCAACTTTTTTCATAGAGCTGAAACAAATAATCTTAAAATTTGTATGGAATCAGAAAAGATCCTGAATAGCCAGAGGAATGTTGATAAGGAAAACCAAACTGGTGTCATCACAATATCAGACTTAAGCTTTCTTACAACGCTGTAATCAAGACAGTATGCTATTGGCACAAAAACAGACACATAGGTCAATGGAACACAATAGAGAGTCCAGAAATGTACTTTCAACTCTATGATCAACTAATCCTCAAAAAATCAGGAAAGAATACCCAATAGGAAAAAGACAGTCTTTTAACAAATGTTGTTGGGAAAATTGGACAGCCAAATGCAGAAAATGAAACTGGACAATTCTCTTATGCCATACACAAAAATAAGCTGAAATGGATGAAAGCCTTAAAAGTGAGACAGGCTCCATCAATACCCTAGAGGAGAACACTGGCAGCAACCTCTGTGACCTCGGCCACAGCAACTTCTTATTAGGCATGTCTCCAAAGGCAAGGGAAACAAAAGCAAAAGTGAAAAATTAGGACTTCATCAAGATAAAAAGTTTCTGCATGGCAAAGGAAATAGTCAAGAAAACTAAAGGCAACCTGCAGAATGAGAAAATATATTTACAAATGACATATCAGGTAAAGACCAAAATATATTACAAATGACGTATCAGATAAAAACCAAAATCAATAAAGAATTTATCACACTCATAATCCCCAAAACAAATAACTCAGTCAAGAAATGGACAGAAGACATGAACAGACATTTTTTCCAAAGAAGATATACAAATGGCCAACCGACATGTGAAAAAATGTTCCACATCATGTGGCATCAGAGAAATACAAATCAAAAACACTTCGAGATACCACCTCACACCAGCAAGAATGGCTAAAATTAACAAGTCAGGAAATAACACATGTTGGCAAGGATGTGGAGAAAGGGGAAACTTCCTTACTGTTGGTGGGAATGCAAGCTGGTACAGACACTCTGGAAAACAATATAAAGGCTCCTCAAGAAGTTAAAAGTAGAACTACCTATGACCCAACAACTGCACTACTAGGTATTTACCACAAAGATACAAATGTATTGATCAGAAGGGGTACATGCACTCCAATGTTTATTTTTTATTTTTTTAAAACTATTTCTTTTTTTTTTTTAAGATTTTATTTATTTACTTGACAGAGAGAGAGATCACAAGTAGGCAGAGAGGCCACAAGTAGGCAGAGAGGCAGGCAGAGAGAGAGGGGGAAGCAGGCTCCCTGCTGAGCAGAAAACCCGATGTGGGGCTCGATCCCAGGATCCTGAGATCATGACCTGAGCTGAAGGCAGAGGCTTTAACCCACTGAGCCACCCAGGTATCCCTACCCCAATGTTTAGAGCAAGAATGTCCACCACAACCAAACTGTGGACAGAGCTGAGTTGTCCATCAACAGATGAATGGATAAAGAAGGTGTGTATATATATGCAATGGAATATTACTCAGCCATCAGAAAGGATGATTACTTAACCATTTACATAGATGTGAATGGAACTGGATGGTGTTATGCTGAGCAAAATAGGTCAGAGAAAGATAATTATATGGTTTCGCACATATGTGGAGAATATGAAACAACTCAGAGGATCATAAGGGAAGGGAAGGAAAACTGAATGGGAAGTCATTAGAGAAGGTGAAAAACCATGAGAGACTCTTAACTGTAGGAAACAAACTGAGGGTTGCTGGAGAAGGGGTGGGTGGGATATGGGGTAATTGGGTGATGGGCACTAAGAAGTGTGCATGATGTGATGAGCACTGAGTGTTATATGCAACTGAAGAATTATTGAACACTACATCTGAAATTAATGATGTACTATGTGTTGGCTAATTGAATTTAAATTAAAAAGTATTTTAACTTTTCCACTAAAGTACAGAATGGATGATCGGCATGTTTTCTTTTTCATGTCATGTCAGTAAGTTGGTGAGTGATGGAATAACTGAATACAAATTAGTTGGAATAGTTCTGGGATAGAAGTTTAAATTGCGGTAAAGGAAGGAATCCATTTGCCTATAAATTTATTTCCTCTCTGGGATTCAGGTTACATGTTGGAACTTTATCCACAAATGTACAATAACATTCTATAATCCAGCAGCTTCTGCAAACCACACATATCAGAAAAGTGAACAAGTACATAAAATATATAATGTTAACTATAAAAAGTGACTTGGTTTCTCTCTACTCCATCTCATCAGCTTTAAAGTGAAGGTAAACTAATAGCAATTCATATTCAAAATCACAGAGTCATTATTAGGCTCTTATGAATATATGAATATATATATGAATATATAGAGAGAGACATACACACATATATATATATACACATACACATATATATAATACATATAATAAATACTCAGTATGTAAAAATATGTTATACAAAAACTTAGTGAAATCTCAATAAATGTTAACTTCTACTATTATTTGTTATGATAGCTTAGTTCTGACTTAAAGAAACTGATAGGATGTGGGTGGGTGGACAGTTATTTGATTGTGTCTGTGAAGTCCTAGTAATTATTAAAATACATACATACCTATACATTTTATAGTTATTTATCACTGAAACCAAAAATGTATTTTTACCAACCTGTATTATTTAGAGTGCAACATATTATATTATTATTTCTGATCTTTCTGCCCTTTTGCTTTTCTCCAGAATCAATTACTACCTTCCCTTCACTTATCCATTATGTAGCTTTCTTTAAAAAAAATATTTTATTTATTTGAGAGAGAGAGTGAGAGCTGGCGCACAACCAGAGGGGAGAGGAAGAAGCCAGCTCCCTGCTGAGCAGTTATTCAGATGCACAGCTAAATCCCAGGACCTGGGATCAATACCCAAGCTGAAGACACCCAACTGACTGAACCACACAGACACCCCCCCCCCCCCATTATTTAGCTTTTTCCTTCTTACCTGCCACTTCTCAAAAGACAGTCTGGATTTTATCAGAGGACTGACTAGAAGCTTCTCAAGAATAAAATACAACACTAATTACCTAATAAGGATTTAAGGGCTCAGAAAATATTTCTTTAATGACTGAATTTAGCTCCATATTCTAAGGACATATTATGTAAATTTCTTACAAATGAGCTGAGGAGGAGACAGAGATCTCTTTGGGAATTATTTCTTGATGGTGTAAGGATGGTCAATGCTATTTATTATGTACCATAGTTGGAATAAAAGTGTAGAGATACACAGCTAGAGAGGAAAGAAAAAATGTAAAATATGACAAAGCTTAGAGACATAGTGATCCCATAACATTTTGATTTAAAAAACGAATAGCAGCATTCTCCAAAATTCTAGGCTTTCTGCAATTTATGGAAGGGAATAATTATATCTAATAATTTTTTTCTTTTTTATTTGGGCATGTCAATTTTATGTAAGGAAAAGTGAATTGGCATAATGAATCTTGAGAAATAAGGATCTACAGTTATGCATTAAGAAAGTGGAATTTAGTAAGTCTCTGGTTTACACAAAATTTCCAATGTCTAGAACTCAAAGTGTAACAGAACTGGGAAGAAATGACCAACATCAGACAGTAGACATTATCAGCGTAGCAAAGGTAAATTCCTGGGAAAAGATCTACCCTTAGAAGCTTAAATTCCAAACACTTAAAATTCTTTTCTTTGTTCCCCAGTTGTAGTAGTATTAGACTATTTGAAACTCCTTTTTAATATTAAGACTTATGAATAGTCTACGATTTCACTCTACTTGCCAGTTTTTAAGCTAGCCTCTGACAGCTTCATGAGTGCTAGCAGCAGACATAAGGCTCCTGAATCAGGGACAAAGGACTTTATCATTCATGGTAAACGCAACAGCCAGAGCTTCATGTCAGTTTGTGTCAAATCCCTTATGCCCCAAGCTCTGCAGGGGTTAAAAGGGGCTGTGAAGGATGCCTCCACAGGAAAGCAACACAGCACTGGGGCATTGCCTGATTTTACAGTAGAAACAACCCTGCTCTCTATCCAGAGGGAGAAAACCTCATCCCTCAAGGTTTGTTGCAAACTTAACACTGAAAAATGGCCCAGTAAATTGTTGTGCCCGAGTTTTCGCGTCTGAGACACCACCAAGGAGCCAAGCACCGATGCAATCACATGAGGGTTTATTTGACAAGCTTAAGCTTGGGCCCAAGTATACCCGACACAGCGGAGTAGGGACTTGGACCCCGAGCCAGATTACAGTCAGAGTTTTTAAAGGCAGAGTAGGGGTGGACTCGGTGGTGGTGAGGACAAAGGGGGTTATGGATGATGTAAGTCTCTAAGGAATTCTGGAAGCAAGGTCTCCAGGACCTTGAGGGGCTAGCTGTTGTCTGAGGAAAATGTTATCCATTACCAATAATAAAAATCTTCTTGTGAGACCCTTTAGATGTATATCAGTGGGTCATATACTTGGGGATGATTCTCTACACTATCTTGGAGGTTTAGAGATAAAGTTTCCTAAAGTTATTGTTACAGTAGACTTACAGGATTCTGGTCAGACCTGTCGGGGTAGGGGGTCGGTCAGGCTAGGATTGTCCTTAGCAAAATCTCAAGGTGAGGGCAGTTATGTTCCCAGGGGAGAGCCACTCTGTCTGTTTCAAGGGCTTGTCAATAGGTGAGGAATTTTAATGATTTTCTTCTCCCTCTGTTTCCCGAATCAGCTAAACTTGAGGTGGGATGGCCTAAATTTTCTCGGCCTCCACATTTCCCCCTGAACAATTTTGACCCTTAAATCTTTAAGGTTGGTGAAGGTGGAGGGTCTCATCTTCTGTAACTTCTTCCTGCTGAGTAGGGGTGTAGAGTTGTCCCTACCTAGTTGGGTCAACATTGATCAGTTAAGGAATGTGTAGGGGAGTTACAAAAGATGGAGGCAGCTGAATCCAGAGGTTCGAATCAATCATTAAAGGAGAGAGAGACTGCTTAAAGTGCTAACCTGAGTAGGTCAGAACCCAAGAAATATTTTGTGATAATCTGGAACATCAAGATGGCTGCACTTATGTCAGGGCTAGACTTGGGGTGGGTAGAGCCTTGTTTTTCTTGGCCTCCACAAAATGAGCAGCAAGGCCTCTGCACTCTTAGTGTAGTCAGCAAGAACTTGCAGGGACTCATAGTCGATTGCCTCTATAGATACTTAACAGCTCTTAACATAGCTAGTCAGATATAGTGCTAACTAACTATAACTAATAGAAAACTAAGATAGACTGAAAGAAGTGTGGACTGACAAAGATTGGGTTTGAATGGCCTTTAATTACCACTGAGAGGAATAAAAATGATTGCTCACTCAAGCTATTCCACCATATGAACAATAAGAGAGGTAATAGGTATAGTATCTTATTCAGAGATGTCATTTTTTTAATTAACGTTAACTAGAAACCAAAGAAAATTCACTATATTCAATATTCTTTTAGTCTCCACATACACAAATAAACATTTAAAAAAACATGAATCTTCCTCAGATGTTCTTTGTTACTTCATTTCAAAAATGCATTTGGAATATTTTCAGAGTCATTATCTGGGAATTAACTTGCACATAGTCTATCAAAAGCTAAAATGTAACTTAGAAATCCTTCAAAATAAATAATAGTTTTTTTCATACTGAAATGAATCTGAAAACACTTAATTCAAGGTTTTTTGTTTTTGTTTTGGGTTTTTTTTGTTTTGTTTAGTTTGTTAATACTATTTACTAATAAAAAATGCCAGTATGCTCTTTTCAGGAAACATTAAAATCCCATAAATTACTTAATATTCCATGCCCTCTAGTTGTCAGGATCAACTTTTAAACAGCAGTTTCTATGCTGACCAACCTAATCCCTCCACAGAAAAGTGTAAATATCAAAGTTTTCACGTAAACAAGAATTGAGAAGCAATATGCTTTTTCTTTCAATTGTCATGTAAAAGGTTACTGAATACATAAAAAATTGAATAGGATAAATGTTTAATTAGAGCCATTATATTGCTATTTTTATGATGCACAAAATATTTATAATAAACATTATGAATAAATATATTTAAATTTTAATTTTGTATTTAATCTTTTAATATTTATTTGGTGAAAGCAAGATTAGCTAAGTGCTTCTAACTTTATTACTATCATATGGTATGGTAGTATTTTAAAGAAAGTTTCATGTAAAAAAGAAAGAGAACTTTTTTTTTTTTTTAAGATTTTATTTATTTATTTGACAGAGAGAGATCTGTAGGCAGAGAGGCAGGCAGAGAGAGAGAGAGGAGGAAGCAGGCTCCCTGCAGAGCAGAGAGCCCAATGCGGGGCTCGATCCCAGGACCCTGGGATCATGACCTGAGCCGAAGGCAGAGGCTTTAACCCACTGAGCCACCCAGGCGCCCCAAAAGAGAATGTTCTTAATAGAGTTTTTGCCTTTTAATTTTTCATTAATTGGTAACAGAAAAAGAAATGGCCCTTAGATTTTATAACTTAGATATATAAAATAGCTACCAAAAACCTTTTTTAAATGAAGTTTTAAAAAGAATGAAGTAAAAATTTTTGTTTTGGTAAAGTCAGTTTATAAAAGTAAAAATAACACTTTAAATGCCTTATTTGTTGATTTTATTTATGCTACGAAAATCAGTGATATCAATTAAACAATTTGGGCTTTGATGCTTCCTGTGATGCAAATATTCTTTTCACCATTACTTATAGTTTTTAATATTATTTTTAAATGATGAGTCTTAAAGAACTTTTGCCTGACCATCATTTCCTCCTCTTATTTTAATAAAAAATTACCTCTGTATTGGAGGAATCCATTGTGTGTGAATCTGTGGGAATCTTTGTTGACTAAGTGGTTACAATTGTGTCATGTTAACCGAGATAGAGTGTATTTTTTGTTTCTGGTTGATTGTTTAGACCCCAAATTTACTGGATTGAAATAAAATAAAATTGTTATCTTACATTTCTGTAAGTCAGAAGTCCAAAATGGGTCTTACTTGCCTGAAGTCAAATTGTTGGCAGAGTTAGTTTAAATCTCTGGTAGCCCTAATGGAGAAGCTGTTTCTTTGCCTTTCCCACCTGTTGAAGGCCGCTCATAGCCCTTGGCTCATAGCTTCTTCCCATGTCTTCAAAGCCGCCAAGAATAGGTTGGCTTTTTTTTATTATTTATTAGCTGCTTTATTGAAATATGATTGACATATCATGCAATTAACCCTTTTAAATCATATAATTCAATGCTTTTTAAAAATATACACAATCACCACAGTCAATTTTAGAATATTTTCATCAATCAAAACCAAAATCTTACATTGTTTAGCTGTCCCCTCCCTTGTCTTCTCCCCCACACCCACTTTTAACTCTCCAGCGTTAAGCAATCATTAATCTATTTTTGAATAATAATCCATTGTATGGATATACTACCTTTTTTTAATCCATTTTTCTTTTGATGATTATTTGGGATTTTCCATCTTTTGGCTATTAGCAATAAGGAAGCTGTAAACATTTAGGTAAAAACTCTTGTGTGATCATATGTTTTTACTTCTCTTGAGTATATATTAGGGGTAGAATTACTGGGTCATATGGTAATTCTACCTTTCATCATTTGAGGAAATACCAGGCTGTTTTCCAAAGGAGCCATACCATTTCACACTTCTCCTAGCAATGTATGTGTTCTGATTTCTCCACTTTCTTGACAACACTTGATATCTGACATTTTTATTACAGTCATCCATATGTGAAGTGGTATGCTGTTGAGGTTTTGCTTTGCATTTATCTGATGACTAATAGTTTCAAAGATTTTCTAAGTTGCTTATGGCCTTTTATATACTTATTTGTGGGAGAAATGTCTATTCAGATCTATTGCCCATTTTTAAAAATTTGTTATTGCTGTTATTGAATTATAAGAGTTTTTATTTTATATTGTTAATTCAATTTTAATATTTTAGAAATTTCAGTATTAAGTTACATTATTACCAGAGATGTAAAAATTTACTTTTTCTTGCAACTAGTATAGAGCTAACCATATTGTTACTAGAGTCACATCTTTGCCTAAAAGGATAGAAATGAGGCTGGACCCAGAAGTCAAAGGCACAGGTAAGACTTTACTGGGGCTAGAGGTCCATCTGAAGGGAGACAAAACACCAACAGAGAGCAGTTAACCTGGCTTCCCTGACAAAGATAAAGGAAGCCCAATTTATATAGAGAAAGTTCCTTTTGGGGGTCCTCACTTAAGTCTTTTATGCTAATAAGGGATAGAAAAATGCCTTATCTTGATTGGTTGATACTGGCAGGCAACTCTGGCAGCTCATTGGTGCTTTTGGAGCTGATGTCTTTCATGTTTGCGGAGCTTCTGTTCACTACTACATCAACAGGTGTGGTTGCAGCTATTGTTTTAAGTCCCGCTTGTATGTTGAACCACATCTTGGTTCTGCTTGGTAAGAATGTGGTTTAGCAATATCAATCAATAGGAAGTGCACCAAATGCCTAAGGTTTTTCACTTGGGGCTTGTTCCCATGCTCCCTGAGTCAATATTACAAATATCTGTAATATAATGTAACTTATTCACGTCGTTATTCCTTAAGGGCAAAAAAGCAAAAGAAAACAAACAAAAAATCCCACAATACCTTTAACTTGTATATAATGATTCTGCTATTTTATATTGAGGCATATACTCATATACTTAAGCTAGAAAATGACAGATGATTTCTTTCACATATTTGAGGTAGATTGCACAAAGAAGTTTGGATGAAAAGCTTCAGATAATCAAAGGAAAAATAATCTATGTTCTTTGTTAAAATATTCATTTAAAATTTATAGATTATGAAATCATCATCTTTTTCATACAGAGTAAAAACTGATTACCAAAACAAAACTTTTAAAAATAAGTCATCTAGTGGCAAATATAATTTGCAGGGGAAGCAAGAGATTTCTTAGGGCATAGCAGGATGTCAGAGCTGCTCATTAATTTACAAAAGACATAGATGAAACTCTATGCTCAGAATAAAGTGCTTTAGAATCACAAAGCTACTTCATTAGTATACCTAGCTTATTTGATAAAACTCTTATGGGAGGCTATCACTTACATAAGACTCTCTATAAAAATTTATTTTAGGTATCTATAGTTGAAATATAAAATTAAATTCTTTAATGAGAGCATTTTATTTGCATTTATGTTAAAATTTTATAGTAGCATTTTAAAAATATGAATACATATTATATAAAATGATTCTATATGATTTGCAGTTTGGAACTGAAATGTTTAATGGTATTCAGCTTATCATTTGTTAATAGTTCAGGCATTTAATTCTGCTCATTTCTGCCTACTGGATTAAAATATTTCTATTCTTAGGACTCATGCAGCAGTTGGTTAATGTGCTGAGTTTCATTAGGAAATATGAACTTAGATTTAGTCAGAAGTACATGACGTGAATGTCTTTCTTTTAATCATGTGTATTTTTCTTTATAGGGATTTGGGATGAGTATCATGAATTTATAAAAGGAATGACTAAGATTGAGCACAATGACATAGCATTAAATTAAATAAACTGCCCCTTGTCAGTGACCTCATGATTAAAAAATCTAAAAAATTGAACTAATGATATACATATGTATGTGTGGAGCTATGTCAGATACTAAAAATCTAATAAAAATCCTGATAAGCTCTCTGAAACTTATCATATAATAGAAAGAAAGAAAGGAAGGAAGGAAGGAAGGAAGAAAGAATGAAAGAAGAGAAAAGAAAAGAAAAGGAAAGGAAAAAGAAAAGGAAGAAAGGAGGAAGGGAGGGAAAAATCATTTTGTGAATATATGGTCAAATATAAAACATTATTTAAAAAGAAAAAAAAATATACAGACACACACGCACACACACATATGTATATGTATGTATATATACATATATATACACATATATATGTACATATATATGTATATATGCATGTGTGTATATGTATATGTGTGTATATATATATATATGTGTGTATATATATATATATATATGACAACAAATAAGAATTTTTTCTGATTTTTGCTCCTGTTGAAAAATTAACTTAGTATTTCTCCCTTCTAACATTGTTAAGAGTTTAATTATCATCTACTACTACTTCCAAACACAAACACTAATGCCTTAAATAACACCCAAATCCCTTGTCCAGAAAAGACCATCCTTCACTACCTGATTACCTTAATTGATAAGTCATACTTTTTCTTGAGATCTCTCATACCAGATAATTTTTTTTTTCCCCCTAACAAGCTGAATCCTCTTTCACCTTTTGGTATGTGGGTCCTTTGGGAATTCCTTCATCATTTTCCTTTTTCTGAAACACAACTGTGTGCTTTTCTACTTAGGTCTTGCTCACTTTTACTTAGCAATCACTTCATGTGGAACTTCTATGTAGGCAGCCTGAAAACTGGCTAAATGGCTTTTTTATTGTGCCCCCAGACGTTCTGTGCATAGGCTCATCACAACACTTATTATTTGTATTTCATTTACCTGCAGCCATTACACCCTTCCTCATGCTTTTTGGGAGTAAGAATATACTTTTTGAACATTGTATCCCTAAGGGCCTAGCAAAATTTCCAGAATAAAGTAGTTGCCTGATAAATATTTTTAGAAAAATAATCATAATTAAATGAATGATGGAGAAAAGGTTTGATTCCAAATTAGCTCTATAATTTAGAATTATATTATGGAGGCCTACAGATATTATGTCTCATCACATAGATCAATAGAACAGAATAGAGAGCCCTGTGGTCAATGATTAATTCATCCATGAGAAAGGAGGCAAAAATACACAATGGGGAAATGGTAAATGGTAGTAGCTAATATCCAAAATATATTAAGAACTCACACAAGCCAATACCAAAAAACTAAATAATCTGATTAAAATGGGCAGAGGACCTATGTAGTTATTTTTCCAAAGAAGATATACAGGTAAACAAGAGATATATGAAAGATGCTCATCACTAATCATCAGGTAAATGCAAATCAAAATGACAATGAGATATCACCTTATACCTGTTAGAATGGCTATTACCAAAAGACAAGAAATTACAAGTTTTGGTAAGGGTATGGAGAAAAGGAAAACTTTATGCCCCATAGGAGAGAATGTAATTGGTGTGGGCCACTCTGGAAAACAGTATGATGTCCCTCAAAAAATTAAAAATAGAAATACCATATGATCCAGGAATTCCACTATTAGGTATTTACCAAAAGAAAATAAAAAACTAATTCAAAAAGATATATGAGCCCTATGTTTATTGTACCATTATTTACAATAGCTAAGATATGAAAGCAACCTAGGTGTTCATCAATAGATAAATGGGTAAAGAAGATGTGCGTGTGTATGTATATATATGTATATACACACATAAGTATATACATATATATTTATGCATATTTCATTTTAATTTGTCTTCATGTATTTTAAAAATTTTTTTGAGCACTTCATTGTTGTTTGGTATTAGTATTAGGTTGTTCAGTTTCCACGTGTTTGTGTTTTTTCCATTTTTTCATTGTGATTTATTTCTAGTTTTACACTATTGTGATTAGAAAAAGATGTAGACTATTATTTCAAACTTCTAAACTTTATTGAGGCTTATTTTGTCCTACTACTATTTTGTCCTACTGTTCTAAAGACTGATCCATGTGCACTTGAAAAGAGTATGTATTCTGTTGTTTGGGGAAGGAATATTCTGTATATATCTGTTATGTCCATCTCATCCAGTTTGTCATTCAACAACATTGTTTCCTTATTTTCTTATTGATTTCTGTCTAGATGATCTATCCATTGATGTAAATGGAGTGTTGAAGTCTCCTACTATTACTGTTACCATCAGGTTCTCTCTTTATGTCCATTAATATTTGCTTTATGAATTTAGGTGAAATATTGACATTTGCATTAATATGGATTGATACTCTGGGTCTTATGCTAAGTGAAATAAATCAGACAAAGAAAGACAACTACCATATGGTTCATTTATATGTGGAGTCTAAAAACCAAAACAGGGGCACCTGGGTGGCTCCATCAGTTGAGTTTGATTCTAGATATCAGCTAAGATCTTGATCAAGGTTTATGAATTTGAGACCCACATTAGGCTCCATACTGGGCATGAGCCTATATATATATATATATATATATATATATATATATGAAAAAACAAAGCAAGTAGACTAAACACAGAGAACAAACTGGTGGTTGCTGGAGGGGACTTGGATGGTGGGGATAATTATAAAATAAATAATTCACAGAGATAAAAGTGCAGCGTGGGGAGTAGAGTCAATAATATTCTAATAATGCTGTATGGTGACAGATTGTCACTACATTTGTTGTAGTGAGCATTGAGCACTGTATAGAATTGTTGAATCACTATGCTGTACACCTGAAACTAATATAACATTCTGTGTCCACGATAACTTCAATAATAACTTTAAAAAAATTCATATGCACACAGAAAAATAATGTCTTATTATGTCAGCCTCATTATTTTATTTTTGATTTATCCCAATTAAACATATAGAAAACCCATACAAAGATAGAAGAATAAATGTCCTTAGATATTTTGGCAGTACGTGTTATATTTCTATTTTTCATGTATTTCCTAGGTCTAAGACACAGACAATTCAACATATAGTTGTAATTTTATACCATATCCACTAGAATTCCTGATGTTGTGTTTGTGATCTAAATTCTTTTATTCTCCTGAAATAACTCACAAACTATACTGAAAAATGTGTTGTCAATATCAAACAAATTAGTCCTACTACTGCAGTGGAATTATCTAGTATCTGGCTTCAGACACTATTGTAAAAGACAAGTCACTCAGGTAGAAATAATTAATTAACACATAGCTTCTATACAACCTGTCAGCTAATACTTGATATGTGACAAAAGCTTTGAATAGAAAAATAGCTTGAGTGATTTCTAGCTTTGCAAATATGCATATTTGTAGATACATTTGCAACTGTTCCAATAGGGCCACAAGATACATTCAGTGTATTAGACTTAATGATAAAGTAGAAAAAAAGTGTACAAAAGTTTTTTGTACATACTTAAATAGGTATTTTATTTTTAGAGTTGTTTAATTATTTTCTCTTTGACTTTTCACATTAGCCTTCAAGTAATTTCAGTGCAACTTGAAAGCTTTAAAAACACTTCATTAAAAGTAATGACTACACTTTATGTTCTACAAGTTCTCCTTTATAAACTTTAGTCCTCAGACTATTTTCCTTGATTCCAAAGATGTTGTCTTCCCTAATGCCTGCCTCAAGTAGATAAGACCTCCCAGGAGTACAGAAACAAAGAGTGGGGGGCAAAAAAAAAAAGAGGAATTTCAAACTTTCACTATCACTTGTCCCAGCAATTCTTTTCATTCTTACTAGTTGTATTGATATCTATGATACAATTTTACATTTGATCCATAATCATTTACATGTAGTTATAGATCTTACAAAAATTATTGATAATCTCAAAGAAAGAATAACCAGAAATTTTACCTAGTAAATGCAGTACTATTTAGAGAACATTTTGTACAGGGCAACTCTCCTCTCACTGACTGATTTTTTGTGTTAAATATTTTTCCTTTCTTAAGATTTTATAGGAAATTTCTTAGGCAATCAGAAAGTTAAACAGTTGTTCTATTAAAAAAAACTAGAGTAATTCTTAATATTTGGGGTTTATATAAAACATCAGTTTTAAGATATAAGTGAATGTTCTTTTCTCAAGTCAGTTTATATATATATATATATATATATATATATATATAATTTAAGACTATAATATGCTTTATGTATATATATGAGCAAATATGTATTATATGAGCAAATATATATTATAAATTGATTATAGCAACATTACATCTAGAATATATCCTAAAACTAATGTTTAAATATTTTGATAAAATTGTTATTTTTTTAAGATTTTACTTCTTTGAGAGAGAGTGAGCGAGAGCAGAGGGAGGAGCAGAGAGAGAAGGGGTGAGAATCTCAAGCAGATTCTGTGCTGACCATGGAGACTGATGCTGGGCTTGACCCTGAGATCATGACCTGAGCTGAAACCAAGAGTTGGACACTTAACTGACTGAGCCACCCAGGCACCTCAAAATTGTGAAAAATTTTTTAATGACAGAATGACAGTGTAACAGGTGAATTGTCAAAACCTGCTTCCTATATATTTGAATATCTCAGAATAAGTATATTTTTTAATAATATTTTATTTACTTGAGAGAGACTGAGAGAGATAGCAAGAGAGAGAGCATGAGCAGGGGGGACGAGGTAGAGGGAGAGGGAGAAGCTGCCTCCTTGCAGAGCAGGGGCCCCAACTTGGGGCTTATTCCCAGGACTCTGAAAATATGACCTGAGCCAAAGGCAAATGCTTAAACAACTCCCCAGGTACTCCTCAGAATAAGTCTAAAAATAAAATTTGCTTTAGAAGAGCAGTGGTTAATAGATAAAGAAAAGGAAAGTGAGGATGATAAATATAAAAGACTTAACATTCACTCTTGTAACACAGTTGAGTACACTCCACTGGACACTGTGAAGGGCATTATTAAATCAAACACAAGTCCAGTGCTCAGGGGATATAACAGTAAATAGAATATATATACATTTGAAAATTCCAAACTCCTTACAAAACAACAACAACAACAAAGATTTTATTTATTCATGAGAGATACAGAGAGAGGGAGAGACAGAGGCAGAGGGAGAAGCAGGATTCCCATGGAGCAGGGAGCCCAATGCAGGCGTCAACCCCAGCAGTTTGGGAACATGACCAAAGCCAAAGACAGATGCTTAACTGACTGGGCCACCCAGGTGCCCAAATTCCAAACTTCTATTCATGGCTTTGTCTTTTCAGTAATTAGCTCCTTTCCGAAGTCCTTCCCAGAGTCACCTCTTTGGAACCAAAAGCACCATGATACCCATGAAATTACAAGGGTTTCAGGAACCCAGTGTCAAGAGCTGCAGTGAAAGACCAGGCATTAGAACAAAAGATCCTCCTCATGCTGTTGTCACCTAGACAATGACAAGGGTTTTAGGAGTTCTGTGCTAGAAACTGGGGCAGAGACCAATATACATTTTCTATTATTTCACAATACCTGGTATCAGTTATATTCCAAAGGCATTACCAATTTAGGTAATGCCATTGTGTAGCTAAAAAAAAACAGAATTATCTAGCAAACAACTTGCTAAATTTCAGTCAGTATTCTTCAGTATAGAACTTAACATCTGATGACAAAACTATAGGCATCACACTGAATTTGTGTCATGTGCAGACCTTCCGTAAAAGGAAAGTAAACTTTTCATAAACTCTTAAACATTTATACTTATTTTAATACAACATGCATTATTTACTAGAATAAAGGCAGAATTCTATCTAAAACATAACTTTAAATTAAAAATAACAAATTATGTCAACAAAAGTATTAATAAAATTAATGTAACATTAATTTACTATGAAATATTCCATCATATTGAAAAAAAAAGAGGAATCAGTCATTATTTGTATGGTCTAATTACTTTTCAGATTTACCTCCAAATATGGTATTGAAAAATTTAATACACATTTACAAAAAACTTCAAAACATATTTGCCACTACCTTAAAAAAGTATTATTGTAATACATCCACTAAAAATGTATTTTGATGGTGATCTTAGGTCCTTCATTCTCTTCAGTTTGGACATCTTTCAGGCTTTTTGTTGTATAATGATTCAATTCTCTCAATACTCTTTTCCTTTCCAACTACTTCACAGCCATTTTTCCATAGAGTGCCTTTCACTTGAATGAATTACTTTTGTTATGTCGCTATTTATTAGCCCACAGAGATAGATAAAATATGAATTGTTGCACTACTATATGATGCCAAATATAATATTTAAATATGTAATTAATTCTTTAAATACTTGAATGCAAGTTTTAATCTATGAAGATGTATTTTAATTGCAATTTATCACTATAAATGAAAAATTTGTCTGTATACAGAAGTACAGTTGTTGCCAATAATTTAAATTAATAGACATTGTGTGTCTCATAAAGGCCTGGTGCTATTGTAGGTACTTAAAATATTACTGAGAAACAAATTACAAAACTTCTGTGCTTATAAAAATTACACAAAATGAGATTATTTATGTCATTGTAGATTAAGACTTAGCAAAGTAAGAGAGCCATACATGCTTACCATTGCACTGAATGTTCATTTGTTAGTACAGATTTATGCTTGGCAGCAAAGATATCCTAAACTTAAACACCAAAGACATTAAAAGTAAGTGCTACTCTAGTCTACAAGTTTACAATCTGAGCAACTGTTTAAGGTAAATAAAGTATCATTGTTCTACACACTTTCTAATGTTTGCTAGAAAACATCATGAAAATAAAAATTAATTTTCAGTTATGTTATATAAAACTTAATGATCATGACCCAAATTTATATTTATGGCCCTAAAAAGGTCCCCAAACCCACTTTTCTTGAAAGGAAAATGATTCTATTATGGTCATATTGAGTTTGAGTTGTTTGTGATAATGACCATATAAATATATATATATATATATATATATATATATATATATATATATTTATATATATATATATTTTTTTTTAAAGATTTTCTTTATTTATTTGACAGAGAGAGAAATCACAAGTAGGCAGAGAGGCAGGCAGAGAGAGAGAGGAGGAAGCAGGCTCGCCATTGAGCAGAGAGCCTGATGTGGGGCTCGATCCCAGGACCCTGGGATCATGACCTGAGCCAAAGGCAGAGGCTTTAACCCACTGAGCCACCCAGGCGCCCCTATATTTATATATATATATTTTTATTATTCCCAAGATACAGAAATCAAATTGAAATTTCTATAAAAAATAAAATTGACTGGTATTTGCAAAAATTTTCAGTTTACCTATAATTTGAACATATATGTAGAAACAAGATTTTTTTTTATAAAATTCTTAAATTGGTGGAGAGCTTTCTTTCTCCTCTTCTCTCTCAACCATTTATCCACCTAAATATTTACATCCTAATTTTGGTGACTATATGAAACTATGTACCAGTATTGGTGATGTACATTAATTCTAATGTTTCTGGAAAAAGCTGCTACTATTTATCTTTGCGCTACTTATCCCTGATTCTCTCAATTGATGTCAATTCATCCCAAGAAAAAAATTAAAAATACATAAAGTATCTGAATAGGAAAATACATTTGAAAATTAGTATCACAAAGATATCAATATGATATTATTAAAAACTCAGTGTAGCAATAGCTAATAAGCTATAATATAGAATTCAGTAATTAAATTAATTCAGTCATTAAAATAATCCTGTGGAAATAGATAAAATGATGCCTTATTATTCACCTATTCCTTTAATTTATATTATTGCATATCTCTTATGTGCTAGACACTATACTAGGTATTAGCCATATAACATTGAACAATATACATATAACTTCTTTCATTAACCTTATATATCAGAAAGAAAAATACAAATAAACATCAGTTAAATAGTAAAGTAAAAATAAGTGGAAAATATGAATATATATTTTACATGAATAATAATCAGGTTTTAAAGCTTATAAAAATATAACTTATATATTCCTAAAACTCTATATTGATGTATTTTAAAAAAATAAGCAGCAAGGCAATTTGGCATCGATGTGATTATAAGGAGTAATTAGCATTTTCCTATAGCATGGTGCATGAAATTTAACATTGAGTTCAAATGTCTTTCAGCAGATATAGCAAATTTGTAATTTGTAAAGTCTGTTTAGTAAATAGACAAAATGAAACAATTCTGCATTATGTGCATGCACACATATACATATAATAACACAAATGTTCACACATATAAATTCTGTGGATGGATACTGACCCATCAAAAAGTGATCTACAAATGTGAGCCACATATGAAATTTAAAATGTCTAGTAGCCCTATCCAAAAAAAGAAATAGGTAAAATTAATTTAAATAATATAATTTTAAGCCAATCTATTCAACATATTATTTCAATATATAATTAAGGTAAAAACTCTCAATGATAATTTTACTTTTTGTACTATATCCTCTAAATATGGTGTGTATTTTACACTTAAAGCACCTCTTAATTTGGACTAGCCAGATTTCGCATGTTTAATAACATGTGACCAGTTGTCATCATTTTGGATAATGTAGATTATAGAAAAATAAACATAATTTTAAAATCCTAAGGAAGCATAAAGGAGAGACAGTTAAATTCAGTTAGGTGATCTCAGCTCAACCCTTTTATTAGTGTGCCAATAAGGAATAATCTCTTTTTACTTAATCTGATAATCCTGTCATCTCCATTGTACAAAATATTAAAAAACTAAAAGTACTCCAAAATTACAAACTAAATTTGTAACTATATGTCATATATATCCAATATAATATTAACAACTGGAATTTGTAATATATAGTTTAGAAAATACTTATAATTCTAATATGTGGAAAGGAGGCCACATCTTTTCATGAATATTAATTGCAAATGGATAGACTGAGGGACTCTATGCAAAATTTGTTTGAAAAATAATCTTATATTTTAAAACAATAAGCATATATTTATTTTAAAAAATTTCCTCTTAACACTGATGAACTCTTTTAACCAAAATATTTCCTATTAAAATGTTTCAAATTCTCACAGATTTATAAAAAATGTAATGCTTTCTTTTCTCATTTCATCTTTACAAAGAAGTAAAACATTATTACTTTACTGTTGGCCACCAAGATTACCTGACAGAAATATTAATGTCAATAATAATAATAATAAATCTTACATTCATTGAACAACATGTATACCAGGTATTGTCCTCAAAACGTTATATCTTATATAATTTTAGTGTTTTTTTATGAGATAGGTGGTTTCATAAATATGGAAAATATTAAACAAAGCAAACTGTTTTTGTATTTGCTTTTTTTGTGCGTGTATATGTGGAAACACCAAAAGGACAGCTTTGGTAAATACAACAATTCTTGTTAAGTTGTGTTCCTCATTTTTGAAGACTAGCTTTGAGATATATTCTTAAAAATGTCTGTGATATGGATTGAAACTCTATTCTAATTATAGAAGCCTATAGCTACTTTTTCAGTGTAACCTTCAGGTAGAATGCTTTTCAGGAAATAATTGGAAATAATACTAATTATAATATAAAAATACATGGATTAATTTTTTATGTATCAAAGAAGCAACAAAATTTACATTTTTAAATTTTAAAATGTTGACATTTCTTCAGATACACAGACACAATCCTTTTTTTTTACATCTTACTTGATCTCTTGAGTGACACTGTATCAGTTTGCTCCTGTAGTAAACCATACAAAGAGGCAAAACCATAGAGATGTTAAGGCTAAATGTGGTTAAAAATGATGGAGCTCTTGTAGACCCCTGGTTCACCTATTTCTTGATATATGATTGACCTCTCTATGCCTCAAGATGAGTATTGTACTAATCTGAACTGTGACTAATAGTCCTGACCTCCTAAGGTAATTGGAAACGGTATGTAAAGCCCTTAGCACGTACAGCAAGGCACACACACTTACCTTGTAGATGTAATGACTTCTTGAAAATAACCACTATAGGATTAAGGGATAGATTTTCATGGTAAGTAAATGAATATAGTGCTTACAACAGCATCAAGATAAATCCTTTTCTAATGATTTAACTATGGTTCTAATTGACCCTGCTTTGCTACTCATTAGGTGTGAATTAGTGAGGTTTCCTTCAAAAAGATCTGCCTATATAATCATTATTTTAGCCTGAGTTCATTTTTAGTTAATGTAGCCTGAAATGTGAATCTGGTGAGTAATGTATTCTAGTTTCATTGCCAAGAATTCTGAGAAGATTCCCAAATTTGCTTGGCAAATGGACTGTGTCTCCATAAGGTCACAAAGTTAACACTTTAATATAAAAATGGGGAAAAGAGTATATAATCATAAAATTTTGAATTATTCCAAAATTATAGGTGCCATATGGTAATATTTATTTTTGTTAATTGCAAATGTAATTATTTAAACATTTATTTTAAATAAACTTAATCCCTGCATCTATAAAATACAATTATATGTGCTTTCCATTTTTGCCTGGAATATATTATTAGTAATATACATTTACAAAAATTAGTTTGAACACTTCCTTTTTCCCCACAATAGTATGTCCAGGGAATTTTATACATTGGTACATGAGGTTATATTTTATTCTTTTGAATAGTATATAAAATCAGTGCATCTATGCACTGGAACTTACTTAACTAATACGGTTATAATACAACTATGAGTTAGAAATAACAGATTCAGTGGGATAGATTTGTATAAGTTGTGGATAAACCATGAATATTTAAGCTGAATATTTTGTACTTTATGTTCCAGTAGATTTCTCAAGCAAGTGTTTTATTTACATACCAGCAAATTATATTGACAAAGTAGCTTTGAAACAAACAAACAAACAAACAAACAAACAAACCTAGGGGTGCCTGGGTGGCTCAGTGGGTTAAAGCCTCTGCCTTTGGCTCAGGTCATGATCCCAGAGTCCTGGGATTGAGCCCCGCATCAGGCTCTCTGCTCAGCAGGGAGCCTGCTTCCTCCTCTCTCTCTGCCTGCCTCTCTGCCTACTTGTGATCTCTATCTGTCAAATAAATAAATAAAATCTTTAAAATAAATAAATAAATAAAATCTTAAAAAAAACAAAAAAATCTATGTTAGAAAAGAAAAAAAATAGTTAATCTGTTTTTGTTTTAAAAGTCCTTTAAATTGTTGATAAAGAAGAGAAAACATGATTTGAATATTTTCTGTACTTTCAATAATAACGAATTGCTGACACTATTTTTTTTTTTAATTGTAAACCATTTATGGCTCTTTTGTACACCGGACCCCAGTGGTAGAAGTGAATGTGTCTCATGTGTCACTAAGAGCGTCAGAAAAAAAGTAAATTTTCAATATGTTTGTTATGGATCATGTGCTAAAATGGTAATGCTTTTTATGTCCCACTTTAAGAAATTCTTTTCAATTGATTTTCTGATTTTGTAATGAAGCATGTATGGCACGTAACCTTAGATGTCCAACATACTTCAGTTGAAATGTAACTATTTTGAAAAATCAAAGTGAAAATTGAAAATTAAAAGAATTAACACTTGCTAAATAAATCATACTTATTTATAGATCCTGTAACTTGCAAATGCTTTGAGATACTTTTTGTTTACACAAGTAGCACCCTCAGGGAAATGCCGAAATAATGGTAACCTGCATTTTAAAGCAAATTGGTAAACTTATATATATTTAGTAAGACCTCTTTTTCTCTTGCCATCTTTGGGAAACTGTGTGGAAGTTTAGGAGTATGTATTACCTAAATGTAATAACTTTATTTACTTTTTTTAAAATTTTTCTCAAGGATAGTCATTTCTATTAAAAAATGGATTAGTACTAATAAATTGAAATATATCTTTTGACTTCAGTGTAATGTAATTAGCACACATGTAATAGTTTTGGTCAGAGCTAATGAAATAACACAGGAGCCACATGGTGATAGTTGGAATAAATACCATGCCACTTAGATTTGGGAAAAGGGGTCTTACCCTGGACCACACACTTTGGAGGGTTTTGTATGCCAGGAATGGCCAGTAATCCCTGTACCAATGGATGAAAGGTTACTCCAAACTTTGCTGTGGAAGAGAGGAGAAGGCAAGTGGGTCGACACTCAGAGATGAAGACCGTTTGTTCTACTTTGTTCCTGCTTTTATTGGTCCTTCAAGATAATCACAAATCCTTATCACTGTTTCCCAACCACGTGATGTATGACAAGAGATCTTACTGAAACTGGGAGGATCAGTTTACCGAAAAGATACAATATGCTAATCTGCTTGTTCTACTAAACATAAAGTAGGGGACAATCCATAGATTTCTTAGATCACAGGACTGCTGTTTGGGCTAAGAAAGCTTGGGGGAAAGCAACTCCCTGTAGCAGTCCAATGGCAGAATGGTCATACAGACCTCGGCATTCTGAAGGCCTACACCCTTGTCCAAAACCTTCCATTACTCCCGGTGGCCTCTGTCTTACATTTTAGCAAGCCAGGTATTATGGCTGAGTTCATGCTCTATGTTAACCCCGATATTTATATATTTTTATATGAAAAAAAAATATATATATAAATATATAATATATATAGAATATGAATCTATCTTATATATGTGTGTGTGCGCACACACACATATATATATTTTCTTTTCCTTGTCTTAAGAAAATTCATTGAAAATTTGTCACTAATCAAGTGAATAAAATGTGCTAGTATGGGCCCTTTAAGGGGAACTCCGTGTGCCTGGTCAGTGGAACTGAGAACACTAATCAGGTGAAAGGGAAGAAAGAACAGTAGTCATCCTAAGGATGGGTCCAAACTACCCAGTTCCCTAAATAAACGGTGCTTTTTTGGTTTCCTCTGTTGGGTAGTGGCATTTGAGTCTTTTTCTTTTCTTTTACCATGTTAAATTTGAGCAGTTCAGAGGAGGGTCAAATAATTGATACTACAGTCTGCAAAGCTACATATGACCACCTAATGATTTATAGATAGCAAAGTTCTAGAGAATGTTAACATTTAGAAATTAAAGATAAACGAAAGAAATTAGAAAAAAAAGTCAGTGACATAAGAGAAAAATGCAGAGTTTTTTCAAGTATGAAGATGGGATAAATAATGTTTTAAGTACCACCAAATGGTGAAATGAAGTGAAGACTGAGAAGTGACCATTGAGTTGGTAATAAGAAGGTTATTAATGACAATAACCAAATAATATCAATACAGTTGTTGGATGAACTCCTGATTATAATTGATGGAGGAGAAAAGGGGTGGTTCAGAACCAGGGAAAGGTAATTTAATTATCAGAACTTTAATTTATAACACTGAAACCTGGGACTTGAACATTTCATTCAAATAAGGCTAGCAGTGAAAAAAGCATCACTCAATACGGGTACTTTCCTCACATTAATCTTAATGGTGATACTTGTCTCCTCTCTCAGGCTAATTTCTCCCCTAAAACTGTGCATTTATGGAAAGGACCTTCATTCAGTAATGCCAGCTTTGAAGATAATGGATGCATAGGTGAGTACCAGGCTCTGTCTCTCAATTCTAAACCACTATTCAAAAAATGGCACTGCTCAATCTGTAATTTTTTGGAAATCTTTAATATGGTTTTCATTCTAAAACTGTTATATGGAGAAACTTAATTTTTTTTGCCATTGGTCATTAATTTTTCCCCTTTTTTTCCCTATCCAAATGTACATTCCAGATTATAATAATTTCAATGGGACATTAGGGATGATAGATATTGCTCAAACTGAGTTTTAAAATCCCAGAAGTGACTTGATGAGGAACAGGCATAGACCGAGTCACTGTTTCAAAGATTTATTAGTGGGTATAGACAGATATAAAGATCAGAAAACTTAGTAGAACAAAGATTAAAGCAGAATTAGCACATAGTAATTGCTATTTATAAAGTTACAAACATTTTGTGAAAGTCCCTGGAGCCTAAAGATAATACTTTAAACTGGACACACTAGGATCATTCAGGGACACTTAATAAAATCCCATGGCTAGAAATACTTAAAAGTGATTCAAATAAACAGAAATAAGGTAAAGGATGGATCAAAACAAGGTTTTAAAAGACCCAGATAAACATATTAAGTATACAAGATGGGTTTTTTTTAAAATGTTTAGTTGTGAAAAAAGAAAGAATAAAATGAAGTGATAAGGAAGTTTGAAGAGGGCTTAATTACTTAATTAAACAGTGGTGTTAAATGAAAGAGAAAAAAAAGGAAATTATAAAGACATATTTAGACTTTCTATACTCATTTGATTATAGAGCCTTTGCCTGCTAAGGAAATTCAGGGATATGTGGCTATGTGGATGCCTAGGTATTAGTCTTTAGGGAAAGTCATAGGTACCTTCTGGACAGTAGAGATATTAAAAGTTACTGGCAGAGTTTTGGTCACTGAACACATGCAATCTTTGAGCAAAACAAAATACCAATCAATAATATCAAAAGACAAATGGCAATTTGAGATGTTGTCCTTAATCACCACCACCATTTGTTGGGGTCTAGCCAAGAGAATACACCAGAGCCTTTGGATAAAGTTATGGTAGGTATTTGTTTAAAAAATTAGGAAAGGTTATAGAATACCTGTAGTTATTGGCAATGTTTTTAAGTTTCTCTAAATTTATCAAAAAATATTAATGTGCATACAACAAGTGATACCCTTTACAACACACACACCTCCTTCTTGGCTAATAAGTCATCTAAAGCTAAGTGGTTATCCAAAGCTCTCTGTGCAGAAGAATCATGTAGTTGTTGCATTAAGGCTAGGCTTTGATGTAACAGCCCAATGTGTCCAGCTAAGGTGGCTGACAGGTTGGTGTTTGCCTTAATAATTTGTTGTTGCAGGGGTGTCTGGCTGGTTAATTGTCTGCCTTAGTCTCGGGTCATGATCCTGGGGTCCTGGGATTGAGCCTGGCACCCAGCTTCCTGCTCAGAGGGAGAGTCTGCTTTTCCTTCTCTCTCTGCCCCTCCCTCTGTTCATGTTCTCTCTCTCTCAAACAAATGAATAAAATCTTAAAAAAAAAAATGTTGTTACATGTCAAGTGTAGCAGCACCTAGCCCAGTCCCTGTGAAAAATAACAACAGAACTACTCCCAGTATAATGGGGATGAATACCACACATTTTTGATGTGAGGGGGCAGAGAGAGAGAGAGATTGGGAGTCTGGTTGAGTGATTTGTAAAGGTAGTCTTAGGGAGACTAAAGTGCGTCGGTATGAACAGACAGGACTCCCTGGGGGCTGGCACAGAGGCAAATGCATTCTAGGTTGAGGGAAGGAGAGGTGCATATATGGAGATCCTGTGCAATGGCCTCAGGGAACTGGACCCACAGAAGACCCACTGGACCCACAACTGCTTGATCAGGGAAGCCAAAATAAGTTGGAGATGCCCCTTCCCCGCCCCAGACAGCTTGGGCTTCAAGGCCCAAAACCATGGGGATTGTGCTTCTTGGGACAAGGTATAGGTTATAGTCATCCCTGTGTTCTTGGTACCTGTGTTCTTGCAGATATGGAGGATTATAAAAGGAATGTGTTGACTCCTGTTGGCTATCCTACATGGGAGTAGTTTAATACCATAGAGAACATCTGGGCAAGACGCACATCAGGTGCCATCTGTTGGGCAAACAGGTCAGAGTCAATAAGTCAGCCAAGTAGGCCACTAACTTGGAAAACAAACTTTGTGGAGCCTAGTAACATCCTCAGCAATTGCAGTGGCCCACAAAATGAGCTCTTATTTCTGCAAATTGTATAAAAATATTAAAACTATAGGAGGGCTTGAGTGGGAGGATTGTGGAGCCCTGAGTGGTGACCATAATAAAGCGTGTGGCAGTGGTCCCGAGGGGTGTCAAGGTAGATACGGTAGTGGTGGCAGCATCTACAGCTAGGAAGGGGGTCTTACCAACAGAAATTAAATTCACTAATTCCTAGTAGGAAGCATAATGTGTATCAATCTAATGGGTGTAGTGAAGGCAAGTAACTAAGTGAAATGTTTAATGAGGTGTCCATAAGGTTGTGAGACCTAACATATACCTTGGCCTTACAAGCTCAAAGGAGCAACAGAGGACAGCTTTGTAGTCACAGTACTGACCTGTACTTGAGCAGCTAACATTTTATAAGCAAGGTTGCTCTGGAGTAAACACATAGTTAACTATGCAAAATGCCACTCAAATAAGAAATTTAGATAAACAAGCATTCAGTTCAGCAACCAAGTCCTAGGGAGGGTTTACCATCCCCAGCCACCATGTCTTTCTTGGTGGTTGCATAGATTTGGGTTGCTCCGATTAAAGTTTGCTTGCACCTTAATCAGTACTGGGAATGTTTACTGGTATAATACATTCTCAGTAAATTTTGGTGGTGCTCAGGGGTACACTATGCAAATAATTGGGTGATGTGTTCCTCTGAGGCATAGAAGGTCTCCATCCATAAATAGTAAAGTTGGAGACATAATATAGCCTTGGTTTGAACAAAATTTAATTATATGCTTTTTACAATCTAGTGTTTAGCCTTATATTACCAGAGATGGGTCTGAACTGCATTATCCTATTAGTAGCCAATTAATGCTGAAATTAAGGCAGAGTAATGGCCAGTGCCCAGAAGTGAGGATGCCAGTGATTGTTTGGACAGGGCTGGTGGCCTTTATGCATTTGTACTGTTGGTCCCATTTAAGTTAAGGATTGACTTGTCTGACTACTATCCACACTTTGAGAAGTTTCAGATGCCCCTCTAGGGCTGACTTCTAACATTTACCATCCCCTCATCCTTGAATGCATTTGTGACTGCTGTACAGTTCCAGCTACTTTCTAGTATTGTTTCTATGGGGTCAAGGAATAAGGTTCATGACGCAGATAGCACACAAGACACAGATTGGCCAGCAGCAGTGGGCATCTGCATTTTATAGTTTTGCGCCTGCCTTATTAGGTCATTTATTGTGGATGAGCAACTTGGTTGGACAAGGAAATAAGGGAAATAAGGAAATAAGGGAAGGGAAATAAGGACAAGTGTTTTAATTGTACTGCCACGCTGTCATCTTCTAATGTTGCTGGTGTCAACCAACCTCAGTGCCCCCTCCTCCCTTTTGGAGATAGACACTGTTTCTTAGACCTGATGGATCCAAGTGCAATTATTTCCACTTCCTGTGTAGAGGTATGGTTAGGAGAAATGAGTCATCCACAAATACCACTGTACATCAGAATTAGAACTAGAATTTACATATCAATCAGGTCGGTGTTGGTCTGTGTTTTTCTAATGGGCCAAGTCTATCTATGACCAGGGGGTCAGAGCTAACAACCTGTTCCTGATTGGATTGCTAAGGAATATTGGAAGGTAAGAAAATCAACATTTTAAATCTATAAGGGGACTCAAAATCATTCAGAAAAATATAAATAATATTGTCCTGTAAGATGAAAGCATCAGATTTCCTTGTGATAAGAATCATAGGCAGCATGACTGGGCAATCTCAGTTTGTATAAAGAGAGCAGTGGTCATACGGCCTCGAGTTTAAAGTGGTAAATGACTCTGGAAACAAGAAGTCCATTGAAGAGTCTATTTACTGCCCTATAACCTAAAGAGCACAGATTTTAAAAGACCACTGTAGCATTCAATAATGCCAGAGCCCTGTGACTGGTGTCGGAAATGGAAGTTCTATTGTATGTCCTATCGGAGATCCCAATGCTGTGTTACATGGGCAGTAAAATGAGATCTTGATCCTTATCAGATCAGGCCAGATGGGGGCAGGATATACTTAGAAAAGAGATTAAGGCTCCACAGAGGTGTTCCTGGTGGACATAGCAAGCAGTAGATCAGTAAAAAAAAAAATCCATATAGGTAATAACGAAGTAGGTAGTGCTCACTAAAAGAGGCACGGCCCTATAAAATTAACCTGCCAGTGGCAAAAAAGGACAGTCCTTGTGGAACTAAAGCATGATGTGGCAGTTTCTAGTATTTGGTCTAGGAGCATAATTTGCAATTCAAGACAATGTATTTTGCCATAAGTGGAAGGCCCCATCAGCCCACAGATGAGTGTACCAGGAGTTTCCCCATGACTGGATGAGGAATGGGAATAAAGGATGGAAATGATGATTAAAACAGGCCAGAATGTTGGAGCCTCAGCTTCACCTCACTTGGGGTTGATTGACCTGGGTAAGCTGTGGTTTTGTGGAAGTTGGTGGAGTCAGTGCCGTAGTTGGTAAAGCATCAGTAGTTGAGGATCCTGGATGCATGGTGACCTGGACATGGTCAAGGGACTCTTCAGTGCAATTAAAGGCAGTCTCTGGTGTGATAGCAATTTTATGTCCTGAAAAGTAACTATGACTAATGCTTGGGCAATATCCCACCAAATTTGAGGTATATTGAATAGGATGGCCTTGAGTGTGGAAAATTGTACAGCTGCCATTGGCCCAACCAAACTGCTCATCTGTTAGCAATTGCCTGTGAGCCAGGAAAATTATGGACAAGAGGTTTGTCATGGACAACGGTGTTCTGCACAATCATTTGTACAGCTACAAGCTTAGCAAGCAGAAATGAGCCCCTTTTGCTCTGTTTGTTAAGAATGTCACCTTTGGCAGGATGGTATACTCCAGGTCCATAAGCAGGGAGATGAGGAGCAAGGAAGCCACAATCTCTTGCAATTTGGAAAGACTTGCCAGGTCAGGTTTAGCCCATTCTTGAAGATTCTGTTTCCATTTTAGCAAAGAGGCATTTGTAGTCATCCTGAGCTACTGTTCAGAGGAGACCTTATCCCTGTCATAATGGAAGCATAGTTTCCATTATTGTGAGGGAGGCCTCTATTTCTAACAAAGACCCCTAATCAACCAGAATTTTACAGTCTCAGGGGCTGTAGTAGGTGACTGTGGAGGGCAGTCACTTGGTTCAAAGCCCATAAACAACCAGGAGGAGTCATGTTTAGTCCATAGGCTCAAGGATGCATAATCCATGGTGGCCAGTGCCTCAACCTGAAAGTAGGATCCAGAAGGAGGGCTTGATGAATTGACCTTTGTGTCAGTTATAAGGCTTGCTATTGAGCTTCTGCCCAATAAAATGTGGAGAATTTACATGCAACTGAATAAATGGGTCTAGGAATGATAGCTAACTGTGGTATATGTTGCTTCCAAAATGTGAAGAGACCTAAAATGTGTTGGGCTTGAAGTAGCATGGTGGAAGGCTGAATAGTTAATGATGTTTAATTGCAAGTGGAATTTTCCAGCCTTCAGAGGACCAGGCACCCAGAAATATAACAGTTGTGGCTGGCTCTTGAATTTTATGTGGGGCAAGAGCCCAACCTCTATATTGTAGGTGGTTCACCAGCTGTGTTAGGGCCTTGAACACTGCATCTTCCAAGGGGTCTCAGATTTGAATGTCATCAGTATAGAGCCAGATGATACAACGGGACACTGCAAGGGCAGTTAGGTCCTGCTGGCAAAGATTGTGAGGAACAGCTAGGTTATTAGCCCATAAGCAACCAGGTAAGTTTATATTGGGTGCCTTATAATATGAAGGCAAATTACACCTGAGATTTCTTGTTTCTTTAAGATTTTATTTATTCAGTTGAGACAGAGAGAGAGAGAGAGAGAGACAGCATGAGCAGTGGAAAGCCAGAGGGAGAGGGAGAAGCAGACTTCTGGCTGAGCCAGGAGCCCGATGTGGGGCTCAATCCCAGGACCTGGAGATCATGACCTGAGCTGAAGGCAGATGCCCAACCATCTGAGCCACCCAGGCACCGCTATAGCTGAGATTTCTCAGCAATAGGCACTAAATGGAACATATTAGATCAATCAGCAAAGTAAAGATCTTTGGGTATTTTCAATTAACTGGACAAGATTGGGAATGGGAGCCTTAACAGGGGTACCTGAGCATTTAAATTTTGATAGTTGACTGCAAGCCTCTACCCACTAGTAGCAGGATTGGGAAAACTGAAAGGAGAAATGGTGTGTTCAATAACTCCTTCCTTTAATATATTTTGAATCACGGGCCCCAACTGCTCAGTCCCCTGCCACAAGATATTTTACCATCTTAATCAGGAGTGACGCACTTAAGGGCTCTCAATGTGAAGCTTCCACTAAGATGGCTGGGAATTTGGGTCAGTTCCAAATGGCTTGGTGGCACATCAAGACATTCATACCTATAATAGGAAAGGGTAAAGCCAAAGGGAACACCACCACTAAAGGATTTTTAATAAAGATTGTCTCAATATAGATATCCAATGGAAAATGAATATTTTCTATTAATTTACTGTTATGTTTTTTAGAAGGTGCTCTTAGCTTATGTTTGAAGGGTTCAGAGTGCATACCCTTTTTTATTTTGTCTGCCTCTCCTTCTCTGACATATGCCCACATTCAAGAGTGTCCTCATTGCAGCAACAAGTCCAGAAGCTACTCTTGGGTGTCTCTAAAAAAACAAAACAAAACAAAACACAAAAAACAGTCCCTCGGCACTTCATTTTTTTTAAACAAATTATGAATTTTGGTGTCTTTGGCCAATTCAGTCACCTGGAATATCTCAGCAATTTTAAGCAACATCTTGAAGCCAATTCCAAAGATGTATAAGAGCCAATCAGTGCCCTTCTCTCCCCTCCCTTTTGAGATTTTTTTCTAGAAAAATTTGCATTTCTGTGATGGAATAGTTATGAGTTTCCATGATAATGAAGTGATACTATAATAGTTATCTTCATTATCAATATCATCATCACCACCATCATCATGCTTATTATTATCAATATTATCATCAATGAAGAAGGAAAGGGAGGTCCAATGGATTGGTTTTCAAAGAAAAACATATATGCAAAATGGTATGGAAATAGCCAAAGAAATTAGATTGTTAAATTGATGACATTTAAAGAGTAGGCAGAACTTTATAAAGTGAAGTCAAGGTATCTAGATTTATTCTTTAGGAACCTGAAGGAGAGCTTAGAAAGGGTTAATTTTGTGTGCATATAGAAAATTTTACACTCTGCTTCAGGGCCATCCTTTTGGAAGACATCAAGGAACACTGATGAAAATCAAACTTTTTTTTTAATAACAGGAAAATACTTTATCTTAGTGAATTTAGAAAAGTATATTTCCCATTTGTTGCATTTGTAAATGACAACTGTTGACTCTCTAGATCAGCATCTTAAAATTTCACATGCAAATGAGACCTTTTAATTTATAGCTTCAGAAATTATGGGTTAACTAATAATACACTTGAATACTTTTTTTTTTGAAATCTGAAAAAATAAGAAAAATTAAAAATGACATTTTGAAAAATTTCTTTGCAATACGGAATTAAAAAAAATAAAAGCAATTGTATCTCTAGAAGTCAAATTCAGAACAAGATTTGTAGGACAAGCAAGTTATTAAAGAGATGTTACCAAAAGGGTTTTGCCCTTGACTGGTTTGGTAAACTCCAATCATGAATGGTATATATATTTAATATATCAACAAATAAGATTAATTATGTTAAAGACAAGACAACAGGCTCATAATGGAGCCACATAAGCCTCAGGTCACCAAACCAAGTCTTAATTATGGTTTTGTCTCTCCCAGACATGGAAATTTAAACAGTCAGTCAAGAAACATCTGACCAGCACTAGTCGGTAATTTGATAGATTCCTTTCATCCCCAAAAGGAAAGTTGCAATAACTTAATCTTTTTTTTTTTTTTTTTTTTTTTGCCTAGTTGAACTTCTTGTTTCTTATCCCTTCTGCCTTTAAGTCTTTCATTTTCTACAACTCCTTGAAGCTCTTTTCTATCTGCTAGATTGGATGCTGCCTGATTCACAAATTGTTGGATAAAGCCTATAAGATCTTTAAAATTTGCTCAGTTGAATTTTGTTTTATTTAACATTTAGTTTTTGGGGAAACAATAAAAGTAGCATTTTTTAAAGCTCTAACAAATATCAATCCTATCATTACATGTTTTATATTTCATATTCTATTTATTCCCCCAACTTATCCCTATGGTAAACACTGCCACTGTCTTTTTTAAAATAAAGGAACAGGGTTAGACAATTTAACATGTGTGATATCATAGAGATACTAAGTATAAAAACAGATTTTGGAACCCAGGTCTGGAAGGCTTCAAAGGCTTTTCATATTTAATAATACCATCTGCTACTTAGTTATGGTGTTTAGGTTTTGGATGTAGATTGAATCTTGGACATTCACTAACTCAAAAAAGAAACTTAGTTTCCCTTCCTTGTTAATCTTCAAATTCCTGATTTTTGTGAAAATTAAGAAGTTACAGTATTTACTGATAATATAGTGCTTTGCACAGTACCATGCTCAGTGTTTAATTACTATTTCTGTTCTGCTTTATTAATAAGGTGTTCAATGAGTGAAGCTATTTTAAAAAATATTTTATTAACATTTTTCTTGGCTTCTGAGGACACTTATTCTCAATACTTTAGTAGATTGCAAGTCTTTTTTCCTTGACAATGTGTTTGAGTTTTGAAAAAAATGAAGTTATTAAAGCTTACATCTGCTTAATAAACTGGAAGTTAAAACTTGTATACTGAACTCAGGTATTGAAAATATGATAATAAGAAGATGAAATATTCACTTGTCTATTTTGTAATCTTGCTCTGGAGACAATACTAAAGTGAAAGCTCCAAATATTTCAAGAAATCACAGTATCACTTGAATATACATTTATGTATATTGTAACATCTCCATATACAACATGGAAGAACCACACCAATTCTAAGGTGTATTATTTGTGACTTTTTTGATAATCTAATCAAGTTTAAAGTCACTATATGTATGTTTGAGTATAATTATTCCTTAATTACATCCTGATTGCCACAATAATTAGCCTATACAATAACAATTTATTATCTTATTGGGCTTAACAAATAACATTTTGACATGTCATTATTTCTTAATGAGGACAGAACCCTTTAATTAAATCAGCACATTAGGTGACAGACACTAGAACAAGCAGAGTAACAGTCCATATCTTCGTTAAGCATTGATAGAAATTATGCTGAACTTTTCTTGCCTCAATTAAGCTAACTAAATCTTGGTTTCCTCTGTGTCAAACTATAGTGTGAGACAGGTGGTGATTATGTATAAAATGACAAACAAATGGAGTGCTAGCTAATGTGTATTCCCAGACAATCCTGCTAATGAACCACATCCATAGCTGACTACATCTCTGTATCATAGAAGTACACATTCCCTTATCCCAAAACCCTTGGGCAAGGCACATTTGGGAAATCTCAGATATTTAGAAAGTTTAAATGTACATATGTGATATATTAGGCTACAGACTCTTCATAATCTAAGGCAGTATCTCATGATTAGCCAATGTTTCTACAGAAGAAAGCATAAAAATGTTCACACTAAATGAATAAAGATATAAATAGCTTCATGTTAGACTAGGTCAGATTCACTTTCAAATAAATTATGAAAAAATCTTATATTCTCAGGATTCTTGAATTTTGAAATTATAAAAAATGTACTATAAATTTTTAACACTGAGTTCAGAGGTCTACTTACTGACACATTTAATACAGTCTTCTAACTATAACACAGACATTTGATTTATTCATGAGAAAACATACTTAATGACAATATGTATAACATACATACATAGTATAACTCAAAATTCTGTTTAAATCGGTGACTAATTGTAGCCCACTTTTTCTTATTTGCTTATTACAAAGTCTTCTATTTGCAGCATGATTAGGCATGATTAGAGCTATATAGCTACTATGCTTTTCCTCTTTCTCCATGGCATGCTACAAAGTGTATGAAAATGAGAATAAGTCTTCTGAAATTTCCAATTTTAAATGTCCTTATAGTTCAGGAAGCAGTCTCAAGTTTTTGGTGATATAATTTTATTTTTCAACTTCATCTTAATACAAAAACATTTTATTGTCTTCCCTATGATATGTTTTCAATCTATTTCTATTCATTCTTTTTCCCCATTGCACTTGTCAAAGTTGAAGCTTTATACTTTATATGTAATATAATATTTTAACAGCAGTCTATCCTAGTTCACTTCAGCACATATTTTCAATAGTTTACAATATTCCTAATCTCTTCTGATTGATTTTAAGGAAGAGGATACAAGATACAAGAGGACACTTAATATAAGTGTCAGGTGTGCAACATAAACTCTGTGTCTACTAGCAGAACACTGCTTCAGGACTCTTACTTGGATTCCAATCCAGACCATGCCACTTACCATTGGGTGACTTAAAGTAAATTAATTATCACTGTGCCTCATTGTTCTCATCTGCAAAATAAGTATAAAACTAATTCCTACTTTATATGATTGATGAACGAATTAAATTAGATCACTTAATAAAATGACACACAAATAGTGCATGGCGTAAAGTAGGCCCTTATTAAATGTTAAATCTTATTGTTTTATTATTTTATCATTGATTGTTGTCATAAATATCACCATCTTCTTCCTTCATTTGTCCTCAAACTGGTGTCTTGTTTATAAAAATCTCCCATATCCTACTTTTTATCTTTGTAAAGTCATTCCTAGTCATTGTCCTCTGATTTTCTAGTGGACAAACTTTAGAGTTTTGACTCAGATGTCTTTTTTTCCAATTTCAGCCTTCTCTATATTTTAACCTAAGAGTACTAGATGTACTGATATGGTATGATTTGTATCTAGCAAAAAGCAAAAGGGAAAAGAAAAACACATAAAAGTTGGGGACCAACGTTAACCTTCAGGGAATTCTTTATGGAAATAATGTACATTTCCAAACCAGGTGGAGTAAACCATATCAAAATTAACATAGAATTAAAAGTAAAAGACACTCAGGAATTCTGAAAATGAAACATGACATATATGTAACAAGAATGTCCCCTCACTATGCCATGAGGATTCTTATAAAGACCTCAGACTACACATTAGAGGAGAAACCATGTCAAGATACCCTCCTCTGAGACAAAAGAACTAACCAGTTTCTCATATAATAGAAAAATGAACAAAAATAATCTTGGTAAAATTAATATAACAAAATTATCAAACTAGCTGAGCAAAAATATCAATATACTAATAGAAGACAAATATTTAACGCTAAGAATTTTGCAGATTGAGAGATCATCCTCTATTCCAAGAAATTCTGATTCAGAGGAAAGAAAGAAAGAAAGGAAGGAAGGAAGGAAGGAAGGAAGGGAGGGAGGAAGGAGGAAGAAAAGAAGGAAGAAAAGAAAAAAAAAGAAAAGAAAAAAAACAAGAGAAAAGAAAAAGAAAGAAAGAAGGAAAGAAAGAGACAGATGAGGGAGCATCTGAGTAACATTTACTAACAGAGGAAAATGAAAAAATGCAAACAATATTACAAAGTATAGAATGTGAACAAAGAATAAAATATCACACTGAGTTGGTATTTGATGATTAAAGTAAGAACAAAGGGGACCTTTTCAATCAGAGAAGACCTAAAGGAAAAGAATTCCATAAAAACAAAACAAAATTATTTTTGATAATGATATCCAACCAATAAAGAGAAAAATCAGCATAAATATTCCTATAACAAAGAGAAATCATGGTAAAAGGACTCATAACATGTACTGAATACATTGGGATAAATAATTAATATATAATAATTATGAAGAATCATAAAACAAAATTAATCGTACAAATATTAGCAGCATAATGTAAAAGAAATAGTTATTAACGAAGAGCAGCAGGTAGAAGGATGCACTGGAAAGAGAGTTATGGAAGTGCTAACACAGATTTTGTTATAGCCAAAAGTTAATTCGTATTATATATAACTGAAACTTGTTTTGAAAAACAAACTACAGTGACAACAAACTAAATTCTTTTCATTTAACATGACAAGGGTGTTTTAGTTCACTATTTTTATGTTGATGAAGGACCATTTTTTTAAGTATAGCCAATCCATTTATTGTTTTCTGTTGTTTTTAATTTATATTCTATTTGATAACATGTGTAAAATTGTCCATTTTTTTAATAAAACCCTTTTTATTTATTTCTTTTTTAAGTAGGCTCAATGCCTAGTGTGGAGCCCAACATGAGGCTTGAACTCACGACCCAGAGATCAAGACCTGAGCTAAGACCAAGAATCGGATGCTTAACTGAGTGAACCACCCAGGCACCCCTAGAAGTATTTTTAAGATCAACCTAATACTCTTTATTTACAAAATATGCAGATAAAAATACCTTGAACAATAATGTTATTAAAAATAATTTATTTTTATCATAGATACTGGGGTTTTGGATCTTTTTATACTTGTTTTTGTATTACCTATTACTTAAATTCCTTATAATAAGTATGTATCATTTTTATAAGCATAATAGCATGAATTTCGATAAAACAGATTAAAATCTGCTCATCAGAAAGCTCCTCATAATGATAAGATGATTTATTTATGGGTCTCTCATTTACAACTGAATAGAATTAATCTGTAAAATAATGAACATAGTTTTATCTTTCAGGTTCTCTTATATTTCTCGAACTGCATTCAATTTTAACTCATACTTTGTAGTGAAAGTAAGACTTTAAAAATCAAAGACTTGGGGGGCACCTGGGTGGCTCAGTGGGTTAAAGCCTCTGCCTTCGGCTCAGGTAATGATCTCAGGGTCCTGGGATCGAGCCCCGCATTGGGCTCTCTGCTCAGTGGAGAGCCTGCTTCCTCCTCTCTCTCTCTCTCTCTCTGCCTGCCTCTCTGCCTACATGTGATCTCTGTCTGTCAAATAAATAAATAAAATCTTAAAAAAAAAAATCAAAGACTTGGATATGTACATTGTGAGTTACAATGAAAGAAAGACTAAGGAATATAGGTAGTTATTAAATATTGTGGGGACCTGGGAAGCAAGATACTCAACATTGGTCCCTAGATTTTGGTTTGACAAAGAGTATTTGATAATTATGATTCTTAGAGAAAAAAGGTGCTCTATAATGAGAAAACATAGTGGGTAAAGGACATTTGAAGCTTTACTTCATAAATTAACTGTGGAAAATTAAATAAATTCTTTATGTCCCATATTAATATTACACCATGACTATGATATTCATTATATCTCCTACCAGAATTCTAATGACACTCATAAAAAATAATGAATTTGAAAACAAAGAGTTTTGCACATTTTATACAACTCTATACTATTGTTACAACTAATAGAAAAGAGGCACAAAACTAAATATATATGAGCACAAACACATATGTTAATTGCTTTTCATTGTCATCCATCCATCAAATATTTATTATAAGCCTACCACCACATACGTCAACTAGAGATGAGTGCTGTGGAGAAAATAAAGTAGGTTAAGGATATGTTTGGAGGTACTGTTGGGAGCATTCAAGGAATATCAAACTGACCCATTTGTCTAGAAAAGGGTAAATGAGTGACAGAGTAGATGGAGATAATACCAGAGACACAGCAATAGGCTAGATCATAGGTCCTACTGGGCAAGGAAAGTAGGTTAGATTTTGCTTTGACTAGGAAGAGAGAACACTGGAGAGTGCTGATCAGCAGTGACTTGCATTTGATTGATTGATTAATTGATTGATTTTTAAATTCAGTTAGCCACATATAGTACATTATTAATTTTTATATAATGTTCAATGATTCATTAGTTGTGTATAACACCCAGTGTTCATCACATCATGTTCTCCCCTTAATGCCCATCACTGAATTACCCCATCTTCCCACCCACCTCCCTTTCCACAACCCTCAGTTTGTTTCCCGGAGTCAAGAGTCTCATGTTGTTTGATTTCCTCTCTTTTCTTCCCCTTCCATTTTCCTCCTTTCCCCTATTGTCCTCTGGAGTGACCTACACTTTGAGTGGATAGGGCTAGCTTTTGTTTTGGCGAAGACTGAGGTGTGGAGGTTAAAGGCGAAGGAAGGTTGGAAGATCAGTGAGAAGAACAGTAATTCAGATAGAAGAATTGGAGAACACAGACCAGGTGTCTAGTGAGAGGAGGTCAATTTCAATATGTAATTTAAAGATAGATCTAGCAGGAATTACTGGTGAATAGCATGTGGGTGAAGTAGAAGAGTTGAGATGATTCCAACCAGTTTTTTCCAATGTGAAACTGAGGGAAAGAGTTGATTTTTAGCTATTTGTGGATGAGCATGGGAGGAGCTCAGGTAATAAAAAACAAAATTAAAAGATAGGTATGAATGTGCAAGATAGGTATGAATATGAATATGAAAGCTTGAGATGCTTGTTACACATCCAAGTGGACATGATAGTGAAATACTAAAGTCTAAGTTTCAAAGGAAAGGTCTGGATTGGAGTTACAACTTTCAGAAGAAAGGGATCAAATAAGTCAAATGTTGCTAAACAGAGCAAATCAGAAGATAACGGAAATTAACTGCCAGAGTAAATGACATTGGTGAAGTTTGTGAGACTAAGTTATCATTTTCCCTTTCTCTCTCCCAATTAATAAGTCTATGTTTAGAAAAGAATACTTATTTTTAAGTGAAGAGAATATTTCTAAGTGAAGAGAAATGTATTTAAAAATATTCCTAGGTGGGGCGCCTAGGTGGCTTAGTTGGTTAAGTGTCTGATTTCTGCTCAGGTCATGGGATCAGCCCTGTGTGGGACTCCATACTCAGTGGGGAGTCTGCTTGTCTCTCTGCCCCTCCCCCCTCTGGTGCTCGTGCTCTCTCTCTATCTCTTTCTATCACTCTCCCTTTCTCTCTCTCAAATAAATAAAATCTTAAAAAAAAATCCTAGGCAAACTTTATGATATATTAATTATAATCTGTATTTTTAATATTCTCTTGGTAAATTTTAAGGCAAGGAATGTCCAAAAGGAACATATTTTTGCAACATGAATGCACATTGAAATTGTGTGCTAAGTGTAATATCTACCTTAGAAATTAAAAATAGAGCATCACTGATTTTTTTATTCAATATAATTAACATACTTAATGTAAGTGTCAGGTATGTTACATAATGATTTGGTATTTGTACATGTGTGAAATGATCACTACAAGAAATCTAGTTATTATCTATCATCATACATACTTATAGAATTTTTTCTTGTGATGAGAACTTTAAAGATTTACTTTCTCAGCAACTTGCAAATACACAATGCAGTGTGTTGCTGTTTTACATTAGTTCCCCCATGACTTATTTATTTTATAACTGGAAGTTTGTACTTTTTGACCCCTTCACCTATTTCACACACACTCCATCCCCTATGTCTGGCAACCACCATTTTGTTTTCTGTATCTTATGAGCTTGTTTTTTTTTTTTTCTTGTTTGTTTGTTTGATTTTGCATATCAGTGAGATCATATGAAGTTTGTCTTTCTCTGTCTGACTTATTTCATTTAGCATCATGTCCTCAAGTCCCAGCCATTAATTGACTTGTTTTTTAAAAATCTTATAAAAGCAAAGAAATGATATAAAATTCAAATGTTCTAAACTATGCACAACTATGTTGGAAAAAAGTGAAAATTATCTGAGGCATTTTAATTTATGTTGTGTTTTGAAGAGGAATATTTAAAAATATTTTATAAACAAAATATTTAGGAGGCATTTGTTAGTCTATTGCTAGTACCAAAACTGGTGCTACTTTTGAACCTTGGGTTCAAGTTCATAAGACTTCTTAGTTTTAATAAATGCATAAATATTACAGCAGGCATTTTCATATTTATTTTTATGATATATGCCTTTGGCTTAGTGTGATATTTGTATTTTCTCAATAACTCCTTTATTTCTTTAAAGGGATGTATTTTATTCCTTTATTGTATTCCTTTTGTAGCACTAGAAGCTAGACGCTTTAGGGAAGACATTACTTATGAATATAGAAATGAGATGAATTGTAATATTCTGAACATCCAAGATTAGAAAAATCTTTATTTAAGGGTGGATAGTTATGAGTTATTGAACTTAAATTCTGTAATATCTGAAATTGTGTTTGTCTCTCATGCCACTTGCATTGTTATTGCCCTTGAAAAGAATGAAAACAAATCACAACAAACTCTTCTGCCCCTTTACCTTTTTTTTTTTTAAAGATTTTATTTATTTATTTGACAGAGAGAAATCACAAGCAGGCAGAGAGGCAGGTAGAGAGAGAGGAGGAAGCAGGCTCCCTGCTGAGCAGAGAGCCCAATGCAAGGCTTGATCCCAGGACCCTGAGATCATGACCTGAGCCAAAGGCAGCGGCTTAACCCACTGAGCCACCCAGGCGCCCCATGCCCCTTTACCTTTTAAACCTATTAATTAGTGTTTTTATTATTCTCTTAGCATGTTTTTTCTAAATATAGAAATATCCAAAGTGGTTCTTGTATTTATATTATAATGACTCATAGAAAAATGTCTTATTAGACATTACTATTTAAATTTAATCACATTGGGTGCATACCTAAGTATGAAACCTAGTTCTCATTCTGGAAAACATACCACAGACTGTTTTGAATAATTAAGAAATAGTTTCATTCAGAATCATATTTAATATGCACAATAGACACTGAAGATCAAGATATTTCTCTTTTCCCAGACTGCAGTCACCATCTTTCATGGTCATGGATCCCCGTGGAGAAGGTTTAGGAGATTTTCGACCATTTACATGAAGGCTACATTGAAGGGTTCTTCAAAGAGAGCCAGCTTCCCCCTTATACAGATTCCTGTTTCAGAATTGGGGAAGAGTCTATGAATTTTCATGATAAGGACTCAAGTTAGATTTCTGTCCTTTGGGATTAAATTTTTACTTTTAGAGGCGCCTGGGTGGCTCAGTGGGTTGAGCCGCTGCCTTCGGCTCAGGTCATGATCTCAGGGTCCTGGGATCGAGTCCCACATCGGGCTCTCTGCTCAGCAAGAAGCCTGCTTCCCTCTCTCTCTCTCTCTGCCTTCCTCTCCGTCTACTTGTGATCTCTCTCTGTCAAATAAATAAATAAAATCTTTAAAAAAAAAATTTTTACTTTTATATGTAAAAGAGATCTTTAATACATGAGCTATTTTGGCTTTATTTCGTTTAATTTTTAGGGACTCTGAAATCAGTTCATACCACTCTAAATGCATGCTATTGGGATTGTTTTCTCATTTTCTTTAGCTATTTAGTGCCACCACTCCTGTATCTCTTTTCATCTGCTCTCCCTCATCCCCACCTGTGATCACTCAAGGAGAAGGTGCCCTCACCAAGGCAGTTTTAATGCCTTGTAGGAAATGTCCTCCAACCCTTATGGGGATGGTGGTTAAGGTATATCTGAGCAGGCTGCACATAACAGAATTATTTTAACAGTCACAATTTTTTATTATTATCTCTTTATACCCTAGCAGTTATGGCATTTCAACCTGTGTACCATAAGACATGATGAAACATAGGCTTCATTTAATCGAATTAGTATACTATATAACATCACTCCCAGGTGATCAGTGAAAACTACTGTCTCCTTAAAACCGTGTTGGTAGGGACACCTGGGTGGTGCAGTCAGTGAAGCATCAGATTCTTGGTTTAGGCTCAGGTCCTAATCTCAATCTCAATCTCTCTCTCTCTAAAATAAACAAAAATAAAATAAATCTTTAAAAACAAACAAACAAACGCACAAACAAAACCCTGTTGGTAACTTCTGGAAGAGAAACTGAAGGACTGTTTTTCTACTTAGACTCTGCAATTATTGTTTCTCACTTCTTGCTAATGACCTTAATCTTTAATGATCCCTCTCCAGCCCCCCTTGATAAATCCAACATGACTAACTACAACTTCCTACTCTGTAAGGACCTCTTCTCCTTTCCAACAAACATTTTTGACCAACTATTTAATTTTTAAAAAACATTTTTTATTTACTTGAAAGAGAAAGAGAGCATGAGGCAGGGGAAGGGCAGAGAGAGAAGGAAACAGACTCCCTGCTGAACAAGAAGCTCAAGGTGGGGCTCAATCCCAGGACTCTGGGATCATGACCTGAGCTGAAGGCAGACGTTTAACCAGCTAAGTCACCCAAGTGCCCCTGACCAGCTTTCTGAAACGAACTGAAACTGAAGCCTTTTACTAAGACTTTATAAAGTTACTCTATCTTCCAATCTCTCTCAAATTAGAAAAGATTCTTCAGAGCCTTCTCACATCTGGCATTTTTTCTTTTTCTTTTTTTCTTTTTTTGTTACTAAAAGCTCCCACAGTTTTTAATCATGTAACTTGGATCAGGACAGTATCCTCTGTTGATCACTGTGAGACCACATCCATGAAGATAGGACATACCAGAAATCTTTTGACATCTGTCCTCAGAGTTCCAGTGACTATAGCTACTATAGCTGACAAGTGCTATTTCTTATACTTTGAAGTACCCCAAGCTTTTCTTTTCTTTTCTTTTTTTCCCTTAATACCCTTTTTGATTTGCTTTGTACTGCTTTGTAGTGCTCCAAGATCTTATAGATAAGGTAGAATAAGGCTAAGAACCTCAGTTCCTGATTATTTTTGTCATGTTTGTTCTCTTCATTTAAATATTGGCAATTACTAGACTTTCAATAAATCTCAGATATGGTGCCAATAGCCCTAAATACTCAAAGTTTTGATAAGATTCTACCAAGGAAAATCTAGAACTATAGCATCCATTCTGTAGAATTTAGGATAAGCATATCTGTGTGCATTAGAATAAAATATTTTAAAAATTCAATGGTCAGTATGATAGGCATGAAGGGACTACTAAGGACAAGAAATTTATGAAATTATTTCTCCTAGTGAGTCATGAGTAAAAACTAATAATAATGTGGAATATCTAACATCCAAACTTAACTACTTCTCACCCTGTTTTGATCCAACTCTGGATTTGCTTCCTGTTCCCCATACCTCAACTTCTTTCCCTTTTCTTTACTTTGTCTCTTTCACTTTCACCAGACCCTTTTCCCTTTCATGAACTGGCCTTCCCTAAACATACTCCTTTCACTGAGCATTATCATATGTCATACTATAACTGGACATAATGACTCCCTCTGGTTTTTCATTTGGAATCTTGATTGAGATCATCTTAGATCATAATCTTAATAAGGTAAGGAAAGACAAAAGTTCACTGAAGAATTTAGGATTGCTGTATGAACTTTTAGTTCAGGATTCTCAGATCTCTATCAATAAGTTTATCTCTGTGTATCCTGGACACATGAAAACTTGACTAGAAAAGCAGGAAAGATTGATGATAAAATGTGGCCATTGATAGGTAGGACGAGGCTTTTTAGTAATTACATGTGAGTTTTTTTTTTTCATATCTAATTGATCAAAAATTCAGTCTGGTAAATGGGGGAAAGAAGCATCCATTTCAGAGCTCTCTTAAGTAGGACTTCTAAGAACACACTACTCAAGACAATGGTAAAACTTTCTCAAAAACTTTTTGTTAAAAATAGAACTTAAGCAAGTGTTTTAACACAATGAGTATCTTGAGTCTTAAGATAAGTTTGCATCTCTCCATAATAGAAGCAATTGCAACAAAAACCCTGATAATAAGCTAGCAGTTTCCTTTTATTTTTTTTTTTAAGATTTTTTATTTATTTATTTGTCAGAGAGAGAGAGGGAGAGAGAGCAAGCACAGGCAGACAGAATGGCAGGCAGAGGCAGAGGGAGAAGCAGGCTCCCTGATGAGCAAGGAGCCCGATGTGGGACTTGATCACAGGACGCCGGGATCATGACCTGAGCCGAAGGCAGCTGCTCAACCAACTGAGCCACCCAGGCGTCCCAGCAGTTTCCTTTTAAATAGTATATACTTTGAAATGGCAACAATATATTTTCCCCAAATCACAGTGGTCTCTGCTTGGTGGTAGTCACAGGCTTTTGCCTAATTGTCCAGTCATTATAACCATCAATTTCATTCACTTCCAAAATCTTAGAAATATCTTGACATAATATCATAATATCACATAATATCATGTGACTTTTAAAGCTTCAAGAAAAGCTTACTCTTGGGGAAAAAAGTCAAATATAGCCATTTTCTTAGTAACTTTGTGAATATGTGCTAACAATATCCTCAAATGTGACATATCTTTAAAAATAAAACAATCCAATAAATTTGTATGTCTCTTGATTGATGTTAGAGCTGGCAGAGACAATAACTTATTTTTGGTTATCTGGGACAATGTCTCTATTCCCCCTGCTCAAATGATGTTAAGTGTATCATTTGTTCTGACCTCTGTACTTTTTTTAGGTTAATTAGCATACTCTGGTGGTCATACGATTAATACATATTTTTAATTTTGTCTTGACTAAGTCTTCTGATTGAGATACCAACATTCTATGATTAATATAATGGATAATAATACTTTCCAACTAAATCCAATCTGTATCTCTTCTTACCAGGTCGTGGCAATCAGCAGAGAAATTAAATATTCCTGTGGTTACACAGTAAATGTATATTGGAGCCCATCCCAGATTAATGCAAATCAGCTTCAATTTTCTCTTAAACAGAAATGAAAAAGAAGGCAAGCACCAAACAAACTGTATCCCTTAATTTGTGGTATATCTTCAGTTGTTTATATTGTTTTGAGTTCAGCTAATACTTTTGAAGTCACTACTTTATCCTATTCTCTAAGATCTATAGTTAGCTTTCAAAATTCATCAACTTTTTACAGGCCTTCTAGTCTATTAAACAAGGAGTTCTGGGATATTAATATACTAGCCTATAATAATTCCTTTATTAAACCCAAATACTTACAAACTCAGGTATCCAGTATTATTTTAAATCAAGCACTTTAATAAATTTAGATTATTCTATAGTGTTCCCATGTGGACCACCCAATTAAAAATAGGCTGAAGAACAGAACTGCATAACGTTTCCTTTTCATATATTTTGGATAAGAGAGAACTCTCCCATTAGACATACCATACATTTCTATAGTATACTCTGGTGATGGTGAGCCAATACTCGTATATACCATTTACTCATAAAATCCTACTTAGCCATAGTTATACCCGAAAACCTATTTTGCACCACCATACCATGCTAATTTTTATTATCTTCTCATGTTTCATTAGCAGGTTTATGAAGAACAATATACTGAATATCAGTGTTCAGCAATCCTAATGAGCTTTCTTCACCAACCCCAGCCCATTTTACCTCTACCACTGCAAATGACCTTGGGTTCCCTATTGGTGATTGTGCTGAGAGACACTGGCCCTCTTGTCACTTAGAATCCTTACCCTTTCCTGTTTTAATTAGTGTGGACTCTGAAAAGATTATAGGCTCTAACTTTATATCATCATCAGATTTTTTTAAAATTTATGATGGCCAAAATAAAGTAAGTGAATTTGTCATTGGTCTTTTAAAACTTGAGTTAGTCAACAGGGCTGGATGACCTAGACTCTTAGAATGATTCATTAAAATTTAGTAGCTACTCCATCTATTCTTCCTTTTTTATGTCATTTTTAATTGAACCTCTGAAGAATTCCACATGGTTTAATTATCTCAAGGTTTTCTCATTTTTTTTTTCTCTTCTTGCTTTTTCTTTTGCATCATTTTGAGAATTTTCCTGTTATTTAGCTCCATTTAGGGGGTTATAGTCCGTAACATTCTCCTATACATCAGCTTTTCTCCTTAACAATAAAGCCACATATAGGGTATAATCATTAGAGTTTCTTTTGTCACAACATCAATCGTTACTTGGCAAATAGTACGGAGGTAGTGGAATTCTTAATATCATACAGGAGGTGCAGGTCATAATTTTGCAACTCTAGCAGCTTCTAGCTCTTTCTCTTTTAACTTTGATTTTACTAGAACATATTTAAAAAAAATTCTGCTGAATGAACTTTTTTTTGAATTTATTTTCTAATGCATTGACTATCCACCTAGCCCTGCTTCCATGAACTTCAATCCCATTTATAATTTTCCTCCTGTCAGTAGATGTAGTGCTTGTGAAGCCCAAACCCCCACACGGCAAGGAAGTCAATTTGTCAACAATGATTCCTCCCTCTTGGCTTTATTTCTCCCAAACCATGTCTTAGCTGTTATTAGTTAGGTTGTATTGTCAGAGATGGTTTCAGATATCCCATTGTCACTGCCAACTGCAAAGATTCCATAAATTCAGATCTTTAAAAGGTCTTAACAAATTTTACAAATCATCCTCACATAAGGCTTGTTCTAAAGCCAAAAGAAAAGAGGATAGGAAAACGATGGAGATCAAAAGACATCCTGGTGCAAGCTCTCAAGATTTGCATAGGGGACGATTTAAAGACTATTACAGTTGACCTTGCACAACATAGGTTTGAACTGTGTGGGTCCACGGCACAGTACTGTGAATATATTTTCTCTTCCTTATGATTTTCTTAATATAATATGACAGTTGTAATTATACTATTTGATTAGTATTTGGGGCCAAATTACATATTTGTGGTAGTTAAATGTGCCCTACCTATTACTATTCAAAATATAGTCGATCCTCAAACAATGTAGGGGTTGGGGCACTGAACCCCTGTGCAGGTAAAAATCCACATGTATCTTTTGACTCTGGCAAAATTTAATAGTCTACTGTTGACTGGAACTCTTACAGTAACAAAAACAGTTGATTAACATGTATTTTGTATGTTACATGTATTATACAATGTATTCTTATAATATAGTAAGCTAGAAAACAGAAAACACCACTAAGAAAAAAATTAACTAAACTGAGCCCTATGCAAATACTCCTGATTTGACACAAGCCACCTACATGTAAGTCTCTGTTTCATCAGATGTAGTATCATTTATACATATATATTTATTTAAGGTATATATGTATATGCTTTTTTAATGAATGGAATGATAAATTACTTCATATTATTATTATACTCTCCTGGTATATTTCAAATAGTGTTTGCTTTTTAAAAAATCTTTCTTTAATGCCAATTGTCTGAACTAAATAAATTTTTTCCACAACAAAGATTTCTCAATGGTTCAGCCTATTAGCTTGATAAGATCATGAATACCACTTAAGCTCATATTTTATAATATGAAGTTATTATAAACTGTGATGATATATCCATCTGTAGAAACATAAAGTTACAATTAAGGATTTCAGTAGAGAAGAGGGGAAACAAATGCCCTGTGAAAACACAAGTGAAGAAGAAATTAGCAGCATTGCTTCCTGAATATTTTTGCATGTGAATATGAAACTACATATTTCTCCTCAAGAATCTTCTGTCACCTCAAACTTAAATGAAAGTGAAATATACCTTGTGCCTGTTTATATGTATTTGTGATTCAAATTAGATCAATATTATTTTTTGTCAGTTGTGTTTTGTGTCTGCCTGAACGGCTATTTGCGACATCTGCTGAGGGATCAATGCGAATAGGGACCTGGTGAGTCAAGCCTTTCGACTTCTGTTGTTCTGGATGTGTGTGCTTACGATCTGTCACTCCACGAAAGATAAGTTTCTTTTAAGCAGAACAGACTTCGCTGCTCCAGGAGCATTTCTGTCTTAACATATTATTTTTAAAGCCATTTTAGGAAACAATCTGGAGAGAAAAAAATAGATACTGTGTTGAGTAAAACAAATGGTTCTTAATGTAACTCAGTTTTTGGGTAATCTTGGGACAAACCAAATTTCTATAACTTAAAAAATTTTAAATATTAAATGAGAGACATCTCTCTCTCTCTCTCTCCCTCTCTCTCTCTCTCTCACTATACCATGGATGTACTGTAAAAATTAAATAAGATTTGGAACACTCTTATCTAATATCCTCTTGTTAAGCTGTGTTTTTTGTTAAGTGTCAAAGCAACAGAAAGAGAAAATTATCTAAAAAAAGGTTCTGGGATGAAAAAATATGTAAATTAATGAAGTACCCATATGTTTCATAATGGTGCGTAGGGAAGCCATTAACTGAATATTTTACTCTTTCTTTTGTCCTGTAGTTTAGCAGATTGTCTTTCCTTATGCTCAGTGTTCCCAGATCCAGAGGCACACATATTTCTAGAGAGCCAAAGGCACACACAAGTTGCCATGGTCACCAGGTTGTGCAAGCCACAGCTTCATTAGGTAAACTTTCATTTTTAATATACTCTCGTGTGGATTTACCTATGTCAAGTGTACACCTTGCACTGCCTCCAGTTACTAAACCCTGTAATTCCTGTGTCTGTTTGGGCTCCTTCAGATTGAATTGTCTTGCTTCATAAGATATCTCATGTGGCCAGTTATTTAGAGTTCATCTTGTCCTATTCTTCTGAAGAGTTATCGGTTCTTCCTTCTAATTTCACTTTTCAAAAACTTTTGATATAGCCCATCATCTACTCTCTTTTTCATTCTCTCCATCCTTTAAAAATTCAGGAGAAAGGGGAGATACAAGTGAACTTCAGGAGAAAGGAGTAAGTGTGTGCTAATTTTCCATGTTCATTAGAAGCCTGTGGATGTTACTAGCACCGACTAGCCTAAATTAAACACACACACACACTTGCACACATGCACACACAAAGCATAAAACACGGAAACTTACTACTACATAGAATAATAAAAAATAACAAATTTTAGCCTTTCTTTGTTGGTGCAAAATTTATAAGAGAATAAGAATGAAGAGTTAGCAGTCTTCATTTCTTTAAACACTTAGTTTTCCCGCTGACTAGCAATGTGAGGTCCTCATTGGCTGAAATTCTGACAAACTGATATTTGCTGGAACTAAAGCCTCCATAGCAGATTTCTCATTCTTCATGGAGAAGACAGTTTTTATTTGCCACCCTCCCCTTTTTTAGTAAAGGGCTCTAGGGCATTCACTGATATTCACTGCTTAGGAAAAAAAAAAGTGCTATAATTTGTACATAAATTGAATCAGATTGACATAGTCAAACTGGATGTTTTACAGCCAATAAGATTCACACTGTTTATATTTTAAGTATATAGAAACTTCCTGACTGTCCTATACTCAAGAAGCAAATTATTTATTTCAATACCTTAAAAGAAATACACTTATGACTATTTATATTCTTACTCTTGACTATCCTATTGCCACCAACTATATACATTCGAATTATGAATTCAAACTGATTTAAAATCGCAGTATCTACTAAATGAACTCCTAAAACTATTCCTGTAGGAAGTATTTTAATTTACAGATTTCTGAGGATAAACTAATTTATAAGATTGCAGGTGAAGTTTGTCAAGAAACTTTTACTCATTAATTACTGTGATATTCTGTTCCTCATTTTATATAGATTTACTATAATTTCCTTATTCTGGTACCAGATACCCAAAAAGAAATGAAATTGCTTTGTCATTTGATCACTGATTTGTCATGCAAAATCTGTGAAAACTGTATCCTAAAAAGTGACTGAAGTAACATATTCCCTATTGTTCTAAAAACTCTTTTCCCCTTCTGAATAGGATATGTTCTGGTGGAGAATTGTTAACTTTTTCATTGAATTTATATGTATGGTAGTGACACAATTTTAAAAAGAAATAATAATGAATGTAAAATACTACTGAACTTAAATTCAAAAGGTTTGATTTTTATTGAGAGTTTGACTCTGCCTAATCAGGAGATAATGAGAAGATAAAGTAATAGTAGAGGTAAAAGTATTTGTAAATTGTACAACATATTGTTCTGTAAGTTAAATTATAGTGATTTTTAAAGGTTTTAGAATTCTCTCAGACAGCTTGGATTTAAGAAGAGCTCACAAGTATGTAGAATTTAAATGTTGGAAATTACCATTTAGAATGTGCCCCTTATGGACTGAACACATGTTTAAAAGCTTTTAATAAGATACACAAAGTTTTAAACAGTGTATTAAGAATACATATCATAAATGTTTAAAAGTGATATTCTGCCAAATGACTTTTTTTATTAAAGACATTTATTTAAAGTTGTGTGTCATGCAGTATAATTTGAAGACAGGTTGGCTTGGGCTCTACTTTCTTGGAATTAGTATATCTCATAAATAAAACTCTCATTCTGTCCCTCTCTCTTTCACACACACACACACACACACACACACACACACACACACACTTCCCTGAGACATGTAAAATGAACATCTCTTACCTCTAGAATATGGAATAATTTTAAGTACTCTCCAAGCAGTGTTAATTTGCCTTGCATTTTCTGAAACTGAAGTCAAAGAACAATGCCTCAAACTGACAATTATTGTACGAATCACACATGAGACAATGAGCAAGACTTAATAGATATTCTGATAAATATACTGTTTGCAGCCATGTTATAACTCATATTACTAGCAGAAAATATATATTTTTTAAGTATACACCTTATGTCAATGCCCTGCATAAACTCTTTTCATTTGCTGCTCATTCCAAAAGATAAGTGGAATCCAAGCTCCTTAAAATGGAAGAAGAGCCTTGTCCAGTTTGGTGGTCTGCCACCACCTACCATTTCAGTTTCATTTGTTATACTCCTACCCCTCCTTTGAATGCACAACTGTTCCTTAGTTCATGAAATATGGCAAGCACTTTCCTAACTGACAATTTTGACTCTTCCTGTTTTCTCACTTCCTCAATCTCTTGTTATTTTTCTCTTCACTAACTCCTACTCATACTTTGGGATTCCATAGTACTGCTTCAGGGAAGGCTTCCTTGCTGCCTCCCTACTAAACCAGTTCTCAATAATATACTGTGTTTTCTTTCATTCATGGTATTTTCCAGACTTAGTAATGATATAATTATTAGTGTGATTGTTTAGGGTTATTTCTCCCACTGGGCTAAGTTTTCAGGAGAAAGTGATTTTTGGTCATCATTGCATTCCTAGTGATCTCCTTTGTGTCTGGCACTTAGTAAGCACTTAATCACATGTGAAATAATAGCAATGGTAGTAATAATAATGATACAAACATAAAAATATAACATAGCTTGGAAGATAGAAATAGTTCTCTTTTTTTAAGATTTTATTTTATTTATTTATTTATTTATTTATTTATTTATTTGACACAGAGAGAGAGATCACAAGTAGGCAGAGGGACATTTCCAAGAGGGGGAGGGGAAGCAGGCTCCCTGCTGAGCAGAGAGCCCAATGTGGGGCCCCATCCCAGGACACTGAGATCATGACCCAAGCTGAAGGCAGAGGCTTAACCCATTGAGCCACCCAGGGGCCCCTAATATAAATATTTCTGAGTGGTTATTGTGGGCCCATGTGCTAGATCCTGAAGGAACACGTAAGTAGATTTGCTCCTATGCTAGAACTTACAGTCTAATATAATCAAACAAATGGGTAACATTTGTCATGTAAAGAATGAAAAATTGAGGCTAGTCTTCCTGGTGGCATTATGGCATTGATTGACACATGAGCTACCTCTGGAAAAATGAATTAGCTTTCTTAATTAAAATGGGTGATGTAAGAATGAGCATATAACTGGCATTGTCAGAAATTCCATTAAAAAAAGAATTAAAAAAGCATGTACAATTGAGTTTTATCTTGGAATTAATAGGAACACACAAAAAATTAAAATAGACTTGATGAGCTCATTTGTATGTATCCATGTGTGTGTTGGAAACAGGATAAAGTCTTCATAATTAGGGGTTGGGGTTCATATCTACAACATGGACATCTCCTGGGAGTTTCATAGAATGGAGAATTTTAGGTTTAAGCAGAATTATTGAATTGGAATCAACATTTTAGGAAGATCCCAGGTGATTTCTGTACACTTCTAAAGTTTGAGAAGCACTGCTACAGAGGATGGGCTTCAGAGATGGAAGGATTGGAATTGAGAACAAATGGATAATGGGTTATTTCAGGGGTGCAAATCTTAATGGTAATAACCAAGAACAACAACAACAACAAAAACCCAGCATTTCATTTTCTAAAGGAGGTCTAAGTTTAAGTTTATGTGAAATATAATCTTTCCAAGTTAAAATCCATGTCAGAGAATCCCATATTATTTCACTGTGGTGGATTAGAATACTCAGCAAGTTTTAATACCTTTTCTCATACCCCTCCCCAATGGAAGGAGGTGCTAGTGCCATTAAAAGACCCTCTCAGTCTACATGCATGCTTAGGGTCCCTTCTTTCCCTTCTGCCATTTCCAAGATAAGAGCATGCACTGAGTGGCCAGCTAGAATGGAAGAAATGAGAGAGACACATAAAGGCAACCCGAACTGAGTAATTCTTTTCTAGTAATCACAGCTCCTCTTAGACATTTTTTATTAGATATACACTCTCAAATCATTTGCCTTGAAAATTAAAATAGCAACAACCAAAATTTTGATTGTAAAGAATAGCATTAATTACATTAATTTGGGAATATTATAATTTTTATATTGTTTTCTCATCTAAGAATATCTAACTTTACATTCTTAAAGGATTTTATATTTTAAATATACAACATGTAACATTTTAATAAAGGTCATTATACATATTTTACAACTTTACTGATAACTTAAAAGCCATATTTTGCTTTCCCAGGTATTTTTCAATACAAATACAGAAAAGCATTTGATATTTAAGATTTTTTTTAAAGATTTTTTAATTTATTTATTCGACAGACAGAGATCACAAGTAGGTAGAGAGGCAGGCAGAGAGAGAGGAAGAAGCAGGCTCTCTACTGAGCAGAGAGCCCGATGCGGGGCTTGATCTCAAGACCCTGGGATCATGACCTGAGCCGAAGGCAGAGGTTTTAACCCACTGAGCCACCCAGGCACCCTGATATTTAAGATTTTTCTGTAATTCACCTTGTGAACTGATTATTTTTCTCCAGAGAACCATGAGTAATAGAGAAAGAAATGGATTTACTTTATCAATTTTCTATTTCTCTAAATATAAAGCATTTTATTTTATTATTTCTTGTGATTTCTATGGTTCAGGAATTTCGAACAGCCTGAGCTCAACCATCCTACCCCATGCAGGAGCTGAACACTGGGTGCCAAAAGTAGATGGGCACTGGCCCTAGCTGCTTGTCTTTACTCTTCATGTAGTTCCAATGATTTTCCATGTTCCATTTGAGGTTCTTACAGAGCAGTTGGACTGTTTATATGATAACTTAGAACTACAGGACAAGTAATCTTCAGAGACAGGCAGTGGCTGCATAGCCATTGGGGACCTAGATCTGGAAAGCAATTGCATCACTTTCATTACACGGAACTATTAAAAACTACTAAAGTTAGCACAGTTGCTACTGGTCTAGAAAAGGGATCAGTATTATAGATATATAAAGTAATCACTGGGTCTTTGAATCTGTTGTTGGAGAAGGGCAATTGTGTTCAATTGCACACAAAAGTTAGTAAAAACTTGTTATGCAGATACCTTGTTCCATTGTAGTAGTTTAGAAGTTTGATAGTGGTAGAAAGGATTTATATATACTGATAAAAGCATAGAGTGTGTAATATGTTTTTTTCAATGGTTTAATTCTTTTTATACTCCCTCCTGTAGAGCAAGAGAGAAACCTGAAAATCTCAGTTCGTAAGACATTTTATGAGCAGAACTAAAATTGTGATTCAGCCGATGAGAGATATTTGCAGATTTGGAAGACAGAATAGAAGTTGAAAATATTCTTAGATCAGAGCTGAAGCCAATTCCTTTGGAACTTGGCAGAGTACTGTTTGCAGTGGTTTCTGGGCAAATATCCCTTAATCAATTCTGTGTTATGGTCTGGGAAGAGTTTACACTTCCAAATTTCCTAAGCTAGCAGTATTTTAGGATCTTTATTCTTAAGTCTACAAATCATTGTAAAAGCCTTTGATAACTCTGAAGTAAGTCTCTTATTACTAGGAAAACTGAAAATTTGCAATTTTTTCTGATAGAACTTTGCCTGATCAAACACGGAAACAAAATACTTCAGAAAATGATAGCATTTACCAATATGAGGATCTCAGTGATATTTTCCATTATGATTTCTCAGGCCCACCTTAAAGGTTTAGCAAATACAGAATTTACACATAATAAAACACACAATTTACACATAATTCAAACTTATCTGAACTTTTCAATATTTTGTCACTCTTACCTCTCTCTCTATCTAATCAATACAACTTTCCTTACCTAAATCCCTCTTTTTCCAAGTGCCTTTTTGTTCCCAAATGCTCTTAAAAAAAATCTAAATGAATGCAGATATGAATTAATAGCTAGCTAAATAAATTTTGTGAATTTTAATCCAGTTTTATATAATTAAAGCATATTCATTCCTATTTATATTAGTTTTGAAATATCTACATTTAAATAGTTTTCAGAATGTGGAAGATATATGAACAAAATTTTCTGTCTATGAGTACAATCTATGCACCTTTTATAGATTCAAAATGCGTAATGGATTATTAAAGGTTCTGAGAGTCTTTCATCAAACATCTCATAATTTTGTTCCAGCGGATGTCCCTGAAATATTTTTGATAAAGAAATACTGCTAAGCTCTTCATCTTCAAAAAAGGCTGACAGAGAATATTTGATCAGAGCTGTGAATCAATCTAAATAATTAGCAGAAAAAATTAATTTATTTTCAGTTTTTTTAACTATTTACACTGATGTCAACACTACCGAAAGTCATCACATAATCACTGTGCTGTGAAAATAAAGTCAAATGAATCTTTAAATGTGTTGATCAGTAACCCTTAGTGTGAAAAGAGGGAAGTCTGATAGGGAGAAAGACCCACTGCTTTCTCTGAAATAGAGAGAGAAACAGAGAAAAAGAGCAAGAGCAGGAGAATAAGCCAGAAAGCAAGAGAGAAAAGCAGGTCTATTTATTGAACACATAGCATTCCCAGGAGAAAACTAAAAACATACCCTGATATGTAAATATTTTAATATGTGTAAGTATTCTAATGAAATTAACATTTACATAGAGTATATAAAATGTTAACTTTATTTTGAAGATAATTCTTGAGAACCCAATGAAGTTATTATAATATACAATTTCATAATCACCTTCAGAATCTCACATTGTTATAGGCCTGCTTCCTTAATTGCCTAAGATTCATAGCTTACAGTTCTGTTCTTCCTTTTCATCAGTGTTTGAATTCTTGATTGAGAGATGGTATTTCATTCCTGCTACTATGTCTATCTGGAATCTTCTCAGAAATAAATTAAAATTACAAAACCCTATTGAACAAAATAATTTATGGTATATTAGTTAGTTTCAAATTAACATTAAGCTGTGTTTGTCTTTTGAAGATATTAATTATAATCATGAGTTCTTTGCCCAGGATTTTAAAAATCAAAATTATTCCTGTACTTCAAAATCAGAACAAGAAGGAAGAATGTTAACAAAGTGTTACTGTATGGAATAAAATCTCATCTATAAGAGAAAAATTATGTCAGTGTCCTTTGCTAATCTGACATACCTAACATAAAATAATTTATTGTATTTTAATTTAGTGTTTTATCTGATGAAATTATACTCTATACAGATGTTCAAAACTTTTTTCAAATGCTAATCTTACTTGGATGCTTAGTGTGACAGAGAAAATATTGTGCATTCACCAGACCATTTTCTTTTCTCCCTGGTTGTATAGAAAAACTTCATTGTCTACCCTTCAGAACTGTCAGGGCCATGTGACTGAATTCTGGACATTTGAATGTGGATATGAATTATATATACCAATTCTGTTCCCTAAATTCTCCATGAAAACCTCCATGCCTACCCCCTTTTTTCAGGTAGATGCTACCAGGATAACCTAAAAACTATATGCTAATGGCAGACTAAAGTATAGAAGATATCTTCTTTCCTGATTGACTGCATGAAGGTGAAGTAACAAGTGTTCAGTCTGCAAGGGACCTTGAAATTTCTGATTTTATCAGATAAAGTAGCTCTCATTAAATGCCCTCCTATAAGATTCCTAATCAGATCACATACAGACAGTAATTTTCTATTACTCTAAATAGTAATAGTATAATTGATTGGCAATACTTCAAAAAATTGTAACAAATTTATAAATAGCATAATCCCTTGCTTGAATTTATTAGAAGTTTCTAAAGAAGCAGGATGCATCTTGGTTTAATCAATAAGAAAAATGAATTTCAGAGAATATATCCAATATATTTTGCAATATAACAAAAAGCTATTCGAATATATATATATGTATATATACATATATAATAGATATAGATATATAATAGATATAGATATAAATATTATATATAGATATATAAGAATATATATTTAGAAAGAATACATATGTACATACATATATACAGTTTAATGTAGTTTCCCTAAACAAATGATGTTATTTGCAGTTCTTCAGACTTTCAAGTTTTTGCACATTTTGTCTCTTCTTGGCATTCATTTCCTTCAAGCTTGGTCTGCCAATATTCTAATAATCATTCAAAGTAAAGATCAATTATGATTTCTTTTCCGTGAATGTTCCTGTTACTGCTAATCAAAGGAGATTTGCCTCTTCATTTTTTTCTTTATTAAACAATGGGTACATATGTCATTGTTTTATAATGATTTCCATATTTAACTCTCTCTTTATAAATGGTGCAAGAGAGAGCTAAGGATCTTGATATTTTTTTTTTTTTTAAAGATTCTATTCATCTACCTGTCAGAGAGAGAGAGGGAGAGAGAGCAAGCACAGGCAGACAGAATGGCAGGCAGAGGCAAAGGGAGAAGCAGGCTCCCCGATGAGCAAGGAGCCCGATGCGGGACTCGATCCCAGGACGCCGGGATCACGACCTGAGCCAAAGGCAGCTGCCCAACCAACTGAGCCACCCAGGCGACCCGGATCTTGATATTTTTATTTAATATTTAGATATTGACTTGTGATACTTTTATTAGCAACTGATGACCTTGTGATATATTGATTAAAGAGAAAAGAAAAGTACGTTTAAAGGCTAATACTAAAGAAAGGTGATTTAGTTCCTGGTAAAATATAAATGTAAAGTGGAAAAGGTGAAAAATAATTTGGATACTCAGTTACCATTTATTAAAAACTATTTAGGATATAATGTGTTGTTTCTCAATCAGTGTTATTTAGTGTTATTGTCCTTATAATTTTCCACATTCATTATTGTAAGATTAAATTTACCACATTACCCTTGACTTTGCATTATTATTATTTTGTTTTTAATTTTGTTGTATCTCTCTATCTCCAAATGTTTATGTGATATTAGATGAGCACATACTTACAACACTAATTGTAAAACTAATCTAATTTTAATGAAATAAATATTTATTTTCCCTACTCCTGCCATTAAATTGAGTTATTGTTCCCTAAATATTTTACAAATTTTATAACTATGTTGCTTAAAATGGTAGATAAAAAATTGATGACGGAAATATAACAGTTTCAGGTATAAAGATATTAAAATTCAAACTTCCAGTTTCTAATGTCCATAATTTAAATTTTAGTGAATCAAATGAATGAAAGAAATAACTTCCCAAAAGTAATCTACATTAAGAATTTTAAGGGCGCCTGGGTGGCTCAGTGGGTTAAGCCTCTGCCTTCGGCTCAGGTCATGGTCTCAGGGTCCTGGGATCAAGCCCCGCATGGGGCTCTCTGCTCAGCAGGGAGCCTGCTTCCCTTCCTCTCTCTCTCTGCCTGCCTCTCTGCCTACTTGTGATCTGTCTGTCAAATAAATAAATAAAATCTTAAAAAATTTTTGAATCATTTTTCAAAGTGTTTAGGATTAAGAATCAGGAAATTTATTTATTTTTCTTTTAAACCAACATTGTTATAATCTAAAAATAAATTACTAGAAAATGAAATAAAAATAAATTTGTATAAGATAAAAGCCAAAAGTTTTCATTATTTATCTACAGACATAAAGTTATTTTTCAACAAATATACTTTAAGAAGGGCAGAAACACATTTAAAATTGTATGTATTTTTGAACATACATTAACAGTTAACAAAGGGAATTATTAATAGATTCCTAAATGTTATTCTATAATTGTAACTGAACAAATTCATTAAGTACAATAGACTATGCCATATAAATATCTGCACACACCATTTGAAAAAAATCAATATATCAATATTTAAATTTTAATGTAAAAAATGACTTGCTTGTTCTTGGATTGAAGCAAATACTGCTAAAGGGATACTCTAGCTATAAAATATGTTTTTTAAACCATTCTTGGGGCGCCTGGATGGCTAGTGGGTTAAAGCCTCTGCCTTTGGCTCAGGTTATGATCTCAGGGTCATGGGATGGAGCTCAGCATCAGGCTCTCTCCTCAGCAGGGAACCTGCTTCTCCGCTCTCTCCCTGCCTCTCTGCCTACTTGGGATTTCTCTCTGTCAAATAAATAAATAAAATCTTAAAAAAAAATTCTTTTGTGTTATAAATTATATTCATGATATTAATTTATTTTAATATTATAATTCAATGATTTTTTTTATAAATTTACAGATTTGTGCAATCATCACCACAGCCCAGTTATAGAACAGTTCCATAATTGCAAAAAGATCTCTTTAGCTCATTTACAATTATCTATTTCCCTACACCTAGCACCAGGCAACAGTAATCTACTTTCTGTTTCTGTAGATTTGCCTTTTCTGTACATTTCCTATAGGTTAGCATCATATTATTTGTGGGGTTTGTTTGTTAGTAATATATATTTTTTAATAATCTTCGAGTAAACATCAAGTTTTCTAATGTTCTGACTTAAAACAGAACCTTGAAACTTCTTTTTGACCTAAGAGTTATTTAGATTTGTATTAATTTGCATATATCAAGGGATAGTCTAGATACTGATATCTCATTTAATTCTCTTATAGTATAAGAACATATGTTTTATAACTGTTAAGTTTTGTTTTTTGCATCAAAATATGTTCTATCTTGTTGAATATTCTAGGTATACTTGAGAAGAATATATATTCTGTTGTTTTGTTGAGTGTTCTATAAATACATATTAGTTTTATTTGGGTTGTCTGTTTCCTTACTAATTCTCTGCTTATAGCCCTTGCCTCCCTTTTTTTTGTCAGTTACTGGGTGAGTAGTATTGAAATCTAAAAAAATACATGACTGCAGATTTATCTATTTCTCTTTTCAGATCTATTTTCACTGGATATGGGATTGCTAGTTTTTACTTTTTATTTTTTTCAACATTTTAAAGATCTTCTTGAAGTAACTTCTTGTTAGCATGAGATCTAATAAGAAGTCTGCTGCAATTCTTATCCTTGTTTGCTTTGGATATGTATTCATGTTTGTCACTAAAGTTCTGCAAAATTTCTTCTGTTATATTCTTTTCTTTTTCTGAGATTCTGATTATGAAAATACTAAACTTCTTGGTATTGTTTTACATCTTTGGATGATTTGTCTATTTCATTTTCTTTTTCCTTTTGTATTTCAATTTGATTAATTTATGTTGACTTGTCTTCGTAGTCACTGATTTCTCAGCTGTGTCAAGACTGTTGATGAATCTTTTGAAAGAATTTATCATCCTTTTATCTCTAGCATTTTCATTAGATTATATCTTATAGTTTCCATCTCTCTGCTGAATTTCACAACTGATCTTTCACATAAAAATCATGTAACAGAACTTATATTGATCATTGTTATTTTATTTATTTATTTATTTATTTTTAAAATGATATTATTTATTTGAGAGAGAGACAGCATGAGCAGAGGGAGGGTCAGAGGGAGAAATGGTCATCTGTTGAATAGGAAGCCCATTGAGGGGCTAAATCCCTGTGCTCTGGGCTCATGACTTGAGCTGAAGGCAGACACTTAACCAACTGAGCCATCCAGGTGCCCTTGACCATAGTTATTTTAAATTTCCTGTCTGATTGTTCTAATGTGTGTTACACATTATAAAGCCTTATAAAGCCCACTCCACTTCTCTTTTGGCTTACATGATTTCTTATTGTGAGTTTTATTTCAATTTCTTTAAAGTGGCGAACTTCAATTGTCTTTGTTTTCAGAACCTTTAATATTATGTGCCAACTTTCTTTTTCATTGTTGCTACTGTTTGGCTTGGTATTTATCGCACTTCTTCTCTGAGCCTCTTGGCTCTGTAGATTGGTATCTATCATTGATTGTGAAAATTGCTCAATCTTATTTCTTCAACTATTTCTTTTGTCCAATTCTATCCTTCTTCCTCTGGGGGTTGGTCCATGGTTCAATTTAATGTAATGATATGATATTGTTTCTCATATTTTAGATGCTCTTTTTTGGTGTCTGTATTTTTTTTTTTCTGTCATTTACCTCTTTGTGTTTTCATTTTAGTAATTTCTCTTGATCTATATTTAAATTCATAGGTTATGTCTTCAGCTGTGCCAACCTTACTCATTACCCCATTGAATGTATTATTCATATATGCTGGGTTTTTTTTTTTCATTCCTAAATTTTCCCCTTGATTCTTTTTCATTGTTTCTCTGTCTCTGCCTCTATGATGTCTTACTTTTTTTTTTTAAGATTTTATTTATTTATTTGACAGACAGAGATCACAAGTAGGCAGAGAGGCAGGCAGAGAGAGAGGAGGAAGCAGGGTCCCCGCTCAGCAGGGAACCTGATGTAGGACTCAATCCCAGGACCTGAGATCATGACCTGAGCTGAAGGCAGAGGCTTTAACCCACTGAGCTACCCAGGCGCCCAGTTGTCTTACTTTTCTAATGAAGACTTTTACTTGACTCTCAAGCATGTAATACTAGTATAATTTCAATTTATGTCACCAATTATATCTAATCAATCTTACAAAACACTATGATTTATGAACAACTATAGTTATGTCATCCACAAGCTGAAATATCTAAAGAAATTACTTCCTTTTGAACATATTATAAAGACCAGAATAATTAGCATAGATTTGTCACTGTGTATACCTCCATTCCTTATTTATCAAACACTATTCTACATAAATCTTATACTGTATATTGTGAATTTATTAAATGATTTAATAATTATTCTTCAAATGATACATATTCTGTATCTATATGCTTTTATTCCCATAAGATAATTTTGAAATTTTATTTTCTTCTTTAGCTAATATTCAATGACCATCTGTCTTTGACTTTTCTGTGAACTCAATGCTTTTCACCACTCCAGCCTGTGCTAAACTTAGACTTTGGAAGTAATAATTTTCTATCCAATATATGTCACTGAGCCACTTACAGCTTGCCTTATATGACTTAGAAGTTCAGTGCCTTTAGTAATTAGGATAATATGTTCATTTGATGATGGCACCTATAATGGTACCAATGAAAATGTTTATGGTGGTGGTGTGAGCTCTAGATATCTTTGAGGATATATCTGTTCATATAAACATGTTATATCAAAATCTGATGAGACTTGTTAATTCTTATTTATTTTCTTGAGACAGTTGATGCATTTAATGTCACAAAGACTGTGATAAAATTTACAAATCAGCTTTATTTTTAACATTAAAGAGACACAAGAAAAGGAGAATGTCTAGCATTTCTAGCTTTGCTAGTAGGAAAATAATCTGTCTTGACATTTAATTTTAATCTTGTGTGATATATAACCACGTCTTCTGTGAAATACTTTGACCTATGTGATTATATTTGTTTCAAATGCCAGTGAATGTTCCAGTCAATTAAACTGTATATTTGGAATGTAGATATCTGTATATCAATTGTTATTGAAAAATTTAAAGCTATATCCTGAACTAAGAAATTTCAAGGGCCAATTAAATAAACATTTTGAATGCTTTCATGATTGCTGTTTTTTTTTCAAAAAGAAGAAAATGTCAACTTCATAGGAAACATCTAGAAATAATTCCAATACCACATAATAAAACTGGAAATAGTGTTAGTAACTTCCATTTTCATTGCACTAAAAATCATTTAAAGCAGTTTGTCATGTATTATTACATTAAACTTATCTTCTCGATATCCATTAGATAAAAATTAATACTATTATTAATTGACCCCTTGGTGTGTGTTGATTACTGACTTCATTAAATGCATTTTTTCTTGAATACTTAATAAATACATAAGATAGTTACTGTCTGGTCCTTCTTAATTGGTGAGATAGACCGGTGCGTATTATTAGTGCACTTTTACAGCTGAAAAGCAGATTCAGAAATGCCAACATTTGTCAAAATTTTACAGCAAGCCACTAATTAAGCAGGATTTTGAATCCTGGTCTTTTAAAAACAATTCAGTATTCTATTAGTAGTTCTTCTGATTTATAAAATTTATTCTTTCAGTAGAGAGTCCTGTGGAAAATAAAGTCAATACTGATTTTGATAAATAATTTCAATAATACCGAACTATTTTAAAACAGCAATTGATAAGTGAAACTGCATTTTATTCTTTTGACACAAAATTAAAAATTACTTGAAAGACTATGTTGAGGACATGTCCTCCCACTTTAGAGCACATGACTTGGTTGCATTGGCTGGAGACTGGAAGAAAAGGAAAAATATTTCAAAACCAGACATAGGGAGTTGGAGGAAGAAGTTAAGCAAAGGTATAAAGGGGTGAGCATAGAGTTTGAAGATTTTTGAATCTCATGTCAATTCCTAATGAGGAGACTCATGCCAACCATTTGATAGGATGGCTCATTCAGTCATGATTTACTAGCATCTCTCCTCAACCTTATCACCTGAACCAGCAAACCGTTGAGCCAGCGATAGAGGTTATGCAAGGTCCCAGTAACATTGACTTCCTTCTCCTAAGGTTTGTCTATTTAATAGCAAAGCTTAATGTTTATTCTACCAGAACAGGTAAAAATTATTGCAGTCCTAGTAGGAGGTGTCTCTCAGGGGGACAACTGATTTCTTGGAGCAAGTTTTGATATTTATAGCAAATCTATTTCTCTCTGAAGGAGGCAGTTATTTTTTCTTAGCCAAATGGATGCACTTGTAGGGGCTCACCTTCCTTGCCAACACAGCTTTTGACAACACTTCGACCTAGAGACTCACAACTATCTGACAACATGGAACCTGACACAGTAGCATCTATAATTAAAGGACTGAGATTTTGGCAGGGAAGGGGCAAAAATGAGCACATTATCAAGAAACTGACTGATTCATTCATGAATAACACAATATAGAACATTTTCAACTGATAGAAAATTGAAACATTGGGACCAACCTGGGAATAATAAACTTTAATAGTAAAATACTGTTCTTCAGGATACATAATACACATGAAACGGTCACAGTATGAGACCCTGATTTCAAGAGGTAGGCTCCAAAATTCCCAGGATCAAGGGGTGGGGTTTCTCATCATTGCTCTCAGTAACATACCTGGTGATTTGGTGGATTCTCATCTCACCAATTTTAGTTCCTGCATGATTCAGTGTTTTAGTCAACAGGGCCATAGTAAAAACCCTTGTGGGTTATTTGTCAAATAAAAGGATTGCTGTACTAGGTACAATCATCAGATGTGATAACAGTTAACCCTTGAGCAACACGGGTTTGAACTGAACAGGTCCACTTATATATAGACTGTTTTTGATACAGTATTGTACAATAAATGTATTTTGCTTATGATTTTCTTAATAACATTTTTCTTTTCTCTAGCTTATTTTATTGTAAGAATATAGTATAAAAAATACAACCTACAAAATATGTATGAGTTGATTGTTTATATTATCTGGAAGGCTTTGGTCATCAGTGAGCTATTAGAAGTTAAGTTTTGGGGGAGTCAAAAGTTAAAAGTGGATTTTGTCTCCACTAGGATTTGGTGCACCTAACCCTTGGATTGTTCAAGGGCTAACTCTATTTAAAAATCCAGCATAGTTGATACTCACAGGAGTTGGACAGATTATGGTTAGAACTCTTTGTATTAGATAATCTCTTAGTGCTTCCAAAACTACTTAGTAACAGTAAATGAACAAATACAAGAGATCACTGCATCTTGATGTGGTAAAAATGTATCAGAGCTTTTGATAACTCAGGGATAAAGTTCTGGGTCACCTCACTAAGCAAACCACATACAGTATCAGAATTACTAACTGAGGTCATAGCAAATTTAGAAGGGGCAGTAGAGAGGGTTCCAGTGAATTTTACTTATGATCTCAAACCCAACTACAACAGCAAGGATTGTATTTTGTGCAACCAACGTTCAGTTAGTCTTTCCTTTTTTTTTTCCTTTTTTGTTTTTGTTTTCTCTTTTAAGAACTGTAACCAGTTACCAACTTTAAGAATTAATGAGAGTTCAGAAGGGGCTTAATTTGGGGCATAAGTAGATCTTGATATTATAAATGGTGCATTGTAAGATACAATGCCCATATCTCTCTGGCCTAACTTGGAGGTTGCCTACAGAGAGTTCTCATATATACTGATGCTCTGAAACACTTTCAAGAAATGAGGACAAGAGACCAAATGTTACAACAAAAATATACCCCTATTTCTCCTATCACTCAGAAAATTCCAAGAGATTTAGGAGCTGGGAGCTAGGAACTGACTAGATGAAGACCAAATATATGTGAGAAATATATTTTGGTCATCTGAATGACCAACTGTATATTTTTGTAAATTACAATATCACAGTGTGTTTCCATGTATGCATGTATGTGATTAAATCAGAAAAATATGAATCTTTGTAGCAAATTCTAGATTTATATTTTACAAACAGTGTCAAGAATTTAGCTAAGCTACTCCATGGGATGGTTGTTTCCACATCCACTTCTTTGACCAAGTGGGCTGTGGGGTTCTTTTTTTTTTTTTTTTAAAGATTTTATTTATTTATTTGACAGACAGAGATCACAAGTAGGCAGAGAGGCAGGCAGAGAGAGAGAGAGAGGGAGAAGCAGGCTCCCTGCTGAGCACAGAGCCCGATGTGGGGCTCGATCCCAGGACCCTGGGACCATGACCTGAGCCGAAGGCAGAGGCTTTAACCCACTTAGCCACCCAGGCGCCCCAAGGGCTGTGGGGTTCTTGAACTGACACTAGCAACTGCATATGAGCTCATGATGTAGACAACAACCTACAGAATAGCAAGCAATGTAAGTCCCTGATTGGAATTTCCCAACAGTCCTTCTGGCCAATAGTTTCCCCTTCACCTCTCAAAGCATTCCACTTGGCACTCCTTTCTTAAGAACCCCTTGGAGTTTACCAAAACACCACCCTTCTTGGTTTGAAATGACCAGTTCGGCCTTAACCTGAAATTCTGAGGCACTCTACCCATGAACCTGAAAAAGTACATGTACCCCCAGGTCCTACCTTTCTCTTTTTTTGTTCTTTACCTTGTCTTCCCAGTGTGACTTCTCAGTGAGTACCCTCAACCTCTTCTATGACCTGTGAGTAATACACTTCTCTGTTTCAATTTTTCTTGTGGTCCGTTGTTGAACCATGCATGAGTCACCACCTAGCACTCTGCACTCTACTTAATAACAGTTAAATTAACAAAGTCATAAGAAAATGAGTTTTCTATCTCATTATACTCCCTCAACTAATAATAGGCAAAGAGAAAAAAAAGATACAAAATGAAAGGAACTTTAAGGAATACTGTTAATTAGTATTTTTGCCTTGAGATTTACTTTTATTTATTTCTCATATCACATATGCCATGACATTTTTCTTGTGCTTTATTGATTATCTATAAATTGCCACAACTATTTTGGAAAGTAAGAAAATCCAAATAAAAAGGCTTTTTGCCTTCTAAATATGTAATATTCCTTATTTACTCTTCCTGGAATAACTATTGAAGAAGGATAAGACTGAAAATTTAAATATGTCATTTATGCCAGAATATGATTAATATCCACGGACTTTTCCATATGACTTCTGTGGAATTAATTTATTGAAGTATGAAATGAGTTCACCTTGTAAAATTCATAAATTTATTAAAAACACATCTTTATTTTAAAACTGAGCTTACTATAAAATTAGTCATTGTAGTTAGTATTCTGTCACAGAGAAAATATTTTCATTTAAGCTTCTGTCAGATTCATTCAAACCATCTTAGAAGTAAATTTAATTCCTGCCAATAGAAAACACAGTGAAATCTATTAACCATGATTCACAAAGGCTGGAAAAGAGTTTTTGGAAAGCATATTTTGTTGATCACAATTTACTTCATTTTTATCTTCCTCTGAGTCTCTTACACCTGTATGGCTTTTCTAAAGAATTTCCACTATTATAGCTTTAATTTTTGTTAGGAGGAAGGGGAAGAAATCTGCATATGATATGGCCAAATTAAGACACATGTTACTGGGAAAGAGAAGATACAGAAAAAAGAGAAGAAAATCAAAGAAAATATCATCTTATTGAAACTGTAAAGTCTCAAATATTTTTAATAACTTTAAAGTGCATAATTAGAATTGACTTTTAAAAATATCATTCCCTAAAAGCTTTGATTCTGCAAGGTTTCCTGTGGAATTTATATTTAAGCAAACAATATGTAGCTTTAGCACGGCTGGGTTAGAATAGTTCTTGGTACACAATAAATGTACAGTAGATATTGGTTAAAAGAAAAGAATAGAGGTAGGGACGCCTGGGTGGCTCAGTTGGTTGGACGACTGCCTTCGGCTCAGGTCATGATCCTGGAGTCCCGGGATCGAGTCCCACATCGGGCTCCCAGCTCCGCGGGAGTCTGCTTCTCTCTCTGACCTTCTCCTTGCTCATGCTCTCTCTCACTGTCTCTCTCTCAAATAAATAAATAAAATCTTAAAAAAAAAAAAAAAGAAAAGAATAGAGGTTATGGAAAATAAAATTTGTATTCAGATTTTTTTTAAGGTTTTATTTATTTACTTGACAGAGCTCACAAGCATGCACAAATGGGAAGTAGCAGGTGGAGGGAGAGGGAGAATTCTTCCTGTTGAGCAAGGAGCCCCGTTCCAGATGCCATCCCAGGACCCTGGGATCATGACCTGAGCCAAAGGCAGACGCTTAATGGACTGAGCCACACAGGTACCCCTCAAAATATTTTTTGATGAAATTTTCTTTTTTTTTTAAAGATTTTATTTATTTATTTGACAGACAGAGATCACAAGTAGGCAAAGAGGCAGGCAGAGAAAGTAGGAAGCAGGCTCTCTGCTGAGCAGAGAGCCCGCGGGACTCGGTCCCAGGACCCTGAGATCATGACATGAGCCGAAGGCAGAGGCTTTAACCCACTGTGCCACCCAGGCGCCCCTCAGTGAAATTTTCAAATCATTTCCATAAGGAGTATATATACAGGTGAATACTAGGGTAAAAAAGTTTATTTGCTACCATCTAGCACTAGATAAATAAAAGGGAATTTGTCAACCTTTAGCTTTGTTTCCAATGACTGAAAAATTTTTAGGACATAAAGAGCTTAAAAGGGAAAAGCAAAACTTAATAACACTATCATTCCATTCCCTAAGAAGCGTCCAACAAAAACAGCATTCAGGGATGAGGAGTCAGAAAGAAAGGGAACAAGTGAAAGACTGATGCTTTTTCATGATATGTGGAGTGTTTAGGAATACAACTCTTTACTAAGGCAAAAAGAAGTTCCCAGAGCCACTTGGCTATGAATATCAGGAAATAGCAATAAAGCAAAACAAACAACAACAACAAAAAAACAGAAACAAGATGGAGTGAGTCACAGTGGTTGAAGATAAGGTATCACTAGGTATTCAACCTTACTTAGCCCTGTTTAACTCTCTATTATACAAGTTATAAGGTGATCAAAACATGGATACTTATCTTGGCTGGCAAAATAGAATAAGGAGTCAGTTAAGCCATTCTATATAAACTAGTTAGTTTTCAAGGAAAAAAAAATCAAATATCCTCCTCTGGCCCATCTAACATAACCAACACTTCTTAGTCTGACTCTAGTACCATCCCTACCAAATAACACATTGTATGTTGCCTAGATGAGAATATTTATTCTGTCCAAATATAGATACTCTATGATTTTCCTGATAATGCAAGAGTCTAGGATATTCGGATGCAATTTTATAAACTTTTCCCTCAATTTCTAAACTCAGTGGTGATGTTTTGATCTCTCTACACTGGTAATTTTTTTTTCTTCCAATTTCTCTTTGCTCTATCTAGTATTTTCTTTCCAGGAAATATTTTTCTTTTTATTAGTTTCATTTATCAAAGAATAAAAGATACTAGGCATTTCTTACAGTCCTCTCCATTTTTTTTTAACAAAACCTACTTATTCAAAAAGCAGATTCCATAGGCACTATAACACTGTAACTTTTATAATGCAGAAAGCAACCTTGTTCTTACAATATCTTCCCCATATCGTTTAATACTTTAAATTCTGAAGATACAATTCTTCCATGAAGGACAGAGGTTGAAATGAGAAGTCTGTTGGGATGAAAGAAACAACTTTAGGTGTCCTTATGCTCCCCAAAATGTGATTAAAGTTTGTTTAATCACACTTATTTAATATTTATTAAAAATTATTCTACCTTAGGGGTGCCTGGGTGGCTCAGTTGGTTACGCATCCAACTCTTGAATTCGGTTCTTGTCATGATCTTAGGGTTGTGAGATCGAGCCCAAATTGGGTTCTGTATTAGTGTGGAGCCTGCTTAAAATTCTTTTCCTCTGCCCCCCACTCCCCACCTTCATTAATCTACCTTAAATTTTAAGAGTAGTTTGTATCTATTCTTTATTTCTACAGGTTTCCTTCTGCTTCAAAAGTTGTGAGTTGCAAAAATGTTTTTGCTGGCTCCTTCTGTAGGCAACCTCTTAATTTTGGAAAACCTCAGGACTCGAGGTTTTTTTAAAGATTTTATTTATTTATTTGACAGACAGAGATTTCATCTGGACACATTGTTTTAAAACACACATACTCGCTAAAGATTTCCAATTTTATATTTCTAGCCCTGGTTTATAAACTGAACTTCCTTTTGAAATAACCAACAACCTACTGGAAATCTCAACCTGATTTCCTACAAATAAAACTTAATGTGGTAAAAGAGAACTTTTGACTTTTAAGTCTCTCCAAGACTTAACGTAGATTTCCCACATTTTAGTAAATAGCAATACAGCTCATGCAATTGTTGAAACCAAAACTTATGAGTCATCATTAATTCTTCCCTTTCCTACATATTTCATGTACAAAACAGTAAGTAGTAAGCACTACTACCTCCATCTGAAGCATATCCCAAATAAATCTTCACAATCTACATATTTCTATTTCTTTGCCCATGTACTGTGCCACCCACAGCCTATTATCTTTCACTTCATCGAACTGCAATATTCTTCAAAGTGGTTTCACTATTTCTAATTGTACCTCTCTTCAATCCATTATAGTTTTGTTTTTAACAGCTAATGGCTTCAACATTTTCTTTAAATGAATTCCAAGCCTCTTGCCAGAGCCAGAAATCATGGCCCTTCACCATCTCTGCTGCTGCATCACAGAACCATATATATCTTTGTTCATTAACATCTAGCCACATTGGTCTTTTTGTTCCTCTCACCTGCCAAATGTGTTCTTGCCTTGAATCATTTGTCTTTACTCTTACCTCAATGCAGAAGGCATTTTTTTTTTTTTTTTTGGTTTAACAGGTGTAAATGTCTAGTAAGTAAAAGGATTCCTTACATGAATATTGTTCATAGTTTTATTTGCTGGACTTCCATCATAAAATTAATGTTGAATCTCTATGACTGTAGTACCTGGGATTACTTCATTTCTTTGAGCTTAAGCTCAGAAAGATTAGCAAGACAAACAGATAGTAGCTTCTCTGCAGTTTTCCTTTTTTTTTTTTTTTTTCCTTCTCTGCAGTTTTCAATAGACTTGTTCACTGTAGGAGGACAGCAAGAGTGAATTTTTTTTTAATTTTATTTTTTATAAACATATAATATATTTTTATCCCCAGGGGTACAGGTCTGTGATTCTTCAGGTTTACACACTTCATAGCACTCACCATAGCACATACCCTCCCCAATGTCCATAACCCCAACCCCCTCTCCCAACTCCCCTCCCCCCATCAACCCTCAGTTTGTTCTGTGAGATTAAGAGTCACTTATGGTTTGTCTCCCTCCCAATCCCATCTTGTTTCATTTACTCTTCTCCTACGCCCTTAACCCCCCATGTTGCATCTCCTCTCCCTCATATCAGGGAGATCATATAATAGTTGTATTTCTCCGATTGACTTATTTCGCTAAGCATGATACCCTCTAGTTCCATCCACGTCATCGCAAATGGCAAGATTTCATTTCCTTTGATGGCTGCATAGTATTCCATTGTGTATATATACCACATATTCTTTATCCATTCATCTGTTGATGGACATCTAGGTTCTTTCCATAGTTTGGCTATTGTGGACATTGTTGCTATAAACATTCGGATGCACGTGCCCCTTCGAACCACTACATTTGTATCGTTAGGGTAAATACCCAGTAGTGCAATTGCAGGGTCATAGGGTAGTTCTATTTTCAACATTTTGAGGAACCTCCACGCTGTTTTCCAGAGTGGTTGCACCAGCTTGCATTCCCACCAACAGTATAGGAGGGTTCCCCTTTCTCCACATCCTCGCCAGCATCTGTCATTTCCTGACTTGTTAATTTTAGCCATTCTTTTTTTTTTTTTTAAAGATTTTATTTATTTATTTGACAGACAGAGATCACAAGTAGACAGAGAGGCAGGCAGAGAGAGAGAGGAGGAAGCAGGCTCCCTGCTGAGCAGAGAGCCCGATGCGGGACTCGATCCCAGGACCCTGAGATCATGACCTGAGCCGAAGGCAGCGGCTTAACCCACTGAGCCACCCAGGCGCCCAATTTTAGCCATTCTGACTGGTGTGAGGTGATATCTCATGGTGGTTTTGATTTGTATTTCCCTGATGCTGAGTGATATGGAGCACTTTTTCATGTGTCTGTTGGCCATCTGGTTGTCTTCTTTGCAGAAGTGTCTGTTCATGTCCTCTGCCCATTTCTTGATTGGATTATTTGTTCGTGGGGTGTTGAGTTTGCTAAGTTCTTTATAGATTTTGGACACTAGCCCTTTATTTGATGGGTCGTTTGCAAATATCTTCTCCCATTCTGTCAGTTGTCTTTTGGTTTTGTTAACTGTTTCCTTTGCTGTGCAAAAGCTTTTGATCTTGATAAAATCCCAATAGTTCATTTTTGCCCTTGCTTCCCTTGCCTTTGGTGATGTTCCTAGGAAGATATTGCTGCGGCTGAGGTTGAAGAGGTTGCTGCCTGTGTTCTCCTCAAGGATTTTGATGGATTCCTTTCTCACATTGAGGTCCTTCATCCATTTTGAGTCTATTTTCGTGTGTGGTGTAAGGAAATTGTCCAATTTCATTTTTCTGCATGTGGCTGTCCAATTTTCCAAACACCATTTATTGAAGAGGTTGTCTTTTTTCCATTGGACATTCTTTCCTGCTTTGTCGAAGATGAGTTGACCATAGAGTTGAGGGTCCATTTCTGGGCTCTCTATTCTGTTCCATTGATCTATGTGTCTGTTTTTGTGCTAGTACCATGCTGTCTTGATGATGACAGCTTTGTAATAGAGCTTGAAGTCCGGAATTGTGATGCCACCGACTTTGGCTTTCCTTTTCAATATTCCTTTGGCTATTTGAGGTCTTTTCTGGTTCCATATAAATTTTAGGATTATTTGTTTCATTTCTTTGAAAAAAATGGATGGTATTTTGATAGGAATTGCATTAAATGTGTAGATTGCTTTAGGTAGCATAGACATTTTCACTATATTTATTCTTCCAATGCAGGAGCATGGAACATTTTTCCATTTCTTTGTGTCTTCCTCAATTTCTTTCATGAGTACTTTATAGTTTTCTGAGTATAGATTCTTAGTCTCTTTGGTTAGGTTTATTCCTAGGTATCTTATAGTTTTGGGTGCAATTGTAAATGGGATGGACTCCTTAATTTCTCTTTCTTCTGTCTTGTTGTTGGTGTAGAGAAATGCAACTGATTTCTGTGCATTGATTTTATGTCCTGACACTTTACTTAATTCCTGTACAAGTTCTAGCAGTTTTGGAGTGGAGTCTTTTGGGTTTTCCACATAGAGTATCATATCATCTACGAAGAGTGATAGTTTGACTTCTTCTTTGCTGATTTGGATGCCTTTAATTTCCTTTTGTTGTCTGATTGCTGAGGCTAGGACTTCTAGTACTATGTTAAATAGCAGTGGTGATAATGGACATCCCTGCCGTGTTCCTGACCTTAGCGGAAAAGCTTTCAGTTTTTCTCCATTGAGAATGATATTTGCAGTGGGTTTTTCATAGATGGCTTTGATAATATTGAGGTATGTGCCCTCTATCCCTACACTTTGAAGAGTTTTGAACAGGAAGGGATGCTGGACTTTGTCAAATGCTTTTTCAGCATCTATTGAGAGTATCATATGGTTCTTGTTCTTTCTTTTATTAATGTGTTGTATCACACTGATTGATTTGCAAATGTTGAACCAGCCTTGCAGCCCTGGAATAAATCCCACTTGGTCGTGGTGAATAGTCCTTTGAATGTACTGTTGAATCCTATTGCTTGTATTTTGGTGAGAATTTTCGCATCTGTGTTCATCAAGAATATTGGTCTGTAGTTCTCTTTTTTGATGGGATCTTTGTCTGGTTTTGGGATCAAAGTTATGCTGGCCTCATAAAATGAGTTTGGAAGTTTTCCTTCCATTTCTATTTTTTGGAACAGTTTCAGGAGAATAGGAATTAGTTCTTCTTTAACTTTTTGGTAGAATTCCCCTGGGAAGCCGTCTGGCTCTGGGCTTTTGTTTGTTTGGAGATTTTTGATGACTGTTTCAATCTCCTTACTGGTTATAGGTCTGTTCAGGCTTTCTATTTCTTCCTGGTTCAGTTGAGGTAGATTATATGTCTCTAGGAATGCATCCATTTCTTCCAGATTGTCAAATTTGTTGGCGTAGAGTTGCTCATAGTATGTTCTTATAATTGTCTGTATTTCTTTGGTGTTCGTTGTGATCTCTCCTCTTTCATTCATGATTTTATTTATTTGGGTCCTTTCTCTTTTGTTTTTGATAAGTCTGGCCAGGGGTTTATCAATCTTATTAATTCTTTCAAAGAACCAGCTCCTAATTTCGTTGATTTGTTCTATTGTTTTTTTGGTTTCTATTTCATTGATTTCTGCTCTGATCTTTATGATTTCTTTTCTCCTGCTGGGTTTAGGGTTTCTTTCTTGTTCTTTCTCCAGCTCCTTTAGGTGTAGGGCTCGGTTGTGTACCTGAGACCTTTCTTATTTCTTGAGAAAGGCTTGTACCGCTATATATTTTCCTCTCAGGACTGCTTTTTGTGTCCCTCAGATTTTGAACTGTTGTGTTTTCATTATCATTTGTTTCCATGAATTTTTTCAATTCATCTTTAATTTCCTGGTTGACCCATTCATTCTTTAGAAGGATGCTGTTTAGTCTCCATGTATTTGGGTTCTTTCCAAATTTCCTCTTGTGATTGAGTTCTAGCTTCAGAACATTGTGGTCTGAAAATATGCAGGGAATGATCCCAGTCTTTTGATAATTGAGACCTGATTTAGGACCGAGGATGTGATCTATTCTGGAGAATGTTCCATGTGCACTAGAGAAGAATGTGTATTCTGTTGCTTTGGGATGAAATGTTCTGAATATATCTGTGATGTCCATCTGGTCCAGTGTGTCATTTAAGGCCTTTATTTCCTTGTTGATCTTTTGCTTGGATGATCTGTCCATTTCAGTGAGGGGAGTATTAAAGTCCCCTACTATTATTGTATTATTGTTGATGTGTTTCTTTGATTTTGTTATTAATTGGTTTATACAGTTGGCTGCTCCCACGTTAGGGGCATAGATATTTAAATTTGTTAGATCTTCTTGTTGGACAGACCCTTTGAGTATGATATAGTGTCCTTACTCATCTCTTATTATAGTCTTTGGCTTAAAATCGAATTGATCTGATATAAGGATTGCCACTCCTGCTTTCTTCTGATGTCCATTAACATGGTAAATTCTTTTCCACCCCCTCACTTTAAATCTGGAGGTGTCTTTGGGTCTAAAATGAGGTTCTTGTAGGCAGCATATAGATGGGTTTTGTTTTTTTATCCATTTTGATACCCTGTGTCTTTTGATTGGGGCATTTAGCCCATTAACATTCAGGGTAACTACTGAGCGATATGAATTTAGTGCCATTGTATTGCCTGTAAGGTGACTGTTATTGTATTTTGTCTCTGTTCCTTTCTGATCTACTACTTTTAGGGTCTCTCTTTGCTTAGAGGACCCCTTTCAATATTTCCTGTAGAGCTGGTTTGGTGTTTGCAAATTCTTTCCATTTTTGTTTGTCCTGGAAGCTTTTAATCTCTCCTTCTATTTTCAATGATAGCCTAGCTGGATATAGTATTCTTGGCTGCATGTTTTTCTCATTTAGTGCTATGAATATATCATGCCAGCTCTTTCTGGCCTGCCATGTCTCTGTGGATAAGTCTGCTGCCAATCTAATATTTTTACCATTGTATGTTACAGACATCTTTTCCCGGGCTGCTTTCAGGATTTTCTCTTTGTCACTAAGACTTGTAAATTTTACTATTAGGTGATGGGGTGTGGACCTATTCTTACTGATTTTGAGGGGGTGTTCTCTGAAACTCCCAGATTTTGATGCTTGTTCCCTTTGCCATATTGGGGAAATTCTCTCCAATAATTCTCTCCAATATACCTTCTGTTCCCCTCTCTCTTTCTTCTTCTTCTGGAATCCCAAGTATTCTAATGTTTTTTCATCTTATGGTGTCACTTATCTCTCGAATTCTCCCCTCGTGGTCCAATAGCTGTTTGTCCCTCTATTGCTCAGCTTCTTTATTCTCTGTGATTTTGTCTTCTATATCGCTAATTCTTTCTTCTGCTTCATTTATCCTAGCAGTGAGAGCCTCCATTTTTTATTGTACCTCATTAATAGCTTCTTTTATTTCAACTTGGTTAGATTTTAGTTCTTTTATTTCTCCAGAAAGGGCTTTTATATATCCCGAGAGGATTTCTCTAATATCTTCCATGCCTTTTTCGAGCCCAGCTAGAACCTTGAGAATCATCATTCTGAACTCTAGATCTGACATATTACCAATGTCTATTGATTAGGTCCCTAGCCTTTGGTACTGCCTCTTGTTCTTTTTTTTTGTGGTGAATTTTTCCACCTTGTCATTTTGTCCAGATTAGAGTATATGAAGGAGCAAGTAAAATACTAAAAAGGTGGCAACAACCCCAGGAAAATATGCTTTAACCAAATCAGAAGAGATCCCAAATCATGAGGAGGGAGAAAGGGCATAAAAAGAGGTTCAGAAAGAAAAAAAGAAAAAAAAAAAAGGAACACTTAAAAAAAGAAAACGAATAAAGAAAAAAATATATATATATTAGATAAGCTAGTTAAAAAACGTTAAAAAAGAAAAGGGTAAAAGTTAAAAAAATTTTGCAGAAGAAGAGACAAAAAAATTGAAAGAGAAGAAAAAATTAAATTAACTGCAAGGCTAAAGAATCATGGGGAGAAAGCCATGAGTTCCGTGCTTTGCTTTTTCCTCCTCTGGAATTCCGCTGCTCTCCTTGGTATTGAAACTGCACTCCTTGTATGTGAACTTGGTCCTGGCTGGATTTCTTGTTGATCTTCTGGGGGAGGGGCCTGTTGTAGTGATTCCCAAGTGTCTTTGCCCCCGGCGGAGTTGCACCGCCCTTACCCGGGGCTGGGCTGAGTAATCCGCTCGGGTTAGCTTTTGGGAGCTTTTGTTCCCTGAGCGCTTTCCATAGAGTTCCGCAGGGTGGGAATGAAGATGGCGGCCTCCCGGTCTCCGGCCCAGAGGAGCCGAGAGCCCAGGGCCCCACTCCTCAGTTCGCCCTCAGAGAACAGCGCCCAATTACTCCCGCCACCCTGGCCTCTGGCCGCGCTCTGAGCTGACCGAGCCTGCGACCGTTTCAACGTAACCCCGAGCTGAGAGCTCACTCCTTGGCTCTGTCTCTGTCACCGGCTTCCCTGTTCTAATACCTGCAAGCTCTGTGACACTCAGACACCCCCGATCCTTCTGTGAGCTTGCGGGACCTGAGGCCAGGCTGACCCCACGTGGGCTTCACCCCGGTTAAGCCTCTGGAGCGATGTCCCTCAGCGGAACAGACTTTTAAAAGTCCTGATTTTGTGCTCCGTTCCTCCGCCGCTTGACGGGAGCCGGCCCCTCTCCCCGCGGTCTATCTTCCTGTCGCTTTGGATTCACTTCTCCGCCAGTCCTACCTTTCAGAAAGTGGTTTATTTTTTGTTTCTAGAATTATTGTTCTTCTTCTCTTCGATCTCCCTTAGGATTTGTAGGTGTTTGCAATCTTTAGATAAGCTATCTAGCTGATCTCTGCTACCTGATGTAGTCTCAGCCTGCTACTTCTCCGCCATCTTGACTCCATACCAGCAAGATTGAAGTTTTAAGATTTTGGGGCATAATTACCAGAAGATTTTCCTGGAATGTCTAAAACTGGATACTTCTAAAAACCTGATTTTACAGTAGGCTAAGATTAATAGTTGTACCAAAAGCTGAGTGGAATTGGACACAGCTTTAGGTCCTGGAAATTGAAGAAAAAAAATTGTGTTTAGAGTTGAACTCACTGACAGCTGAACAGTGGATATTTTCTTTTAGGGCGACAAAGGAAAAAGAACCAGTTATTGTGAATGGGTGGTGACCATGAGCTTGATGGAATGACTTTGTGCGAGGATAAACATGAGAAACACAACAACAGAGGTCATGAATTCTTTAACCATTATTGTTAATCACCGTTATTGGAAGCCATTCTTTCTCATGCCCTAGCATCATCCCTTGTTGATGTCTGTCATTCTCTAAAGCAGGTGTTACCATTTTTTTTTCTTGTTGGCAGTAAAAATATTAGGCTTTGTGGGTAATCTGATGTGCCACATAGAAGGCAAAACATTGAATTGCTACCTCTTTTTGTAATTCAGACTTTCCTTGATATTTAATGAAAAGTAGCATTGTTCTGCTCATGTATCACCCAGTATATAGCATTCAATTGCTATGAGAAAGACTTTTGTTTTTTTGTAAGTTACCAATCTCCTTTCGGTGAAAATTAATCCAGTGTCCTTCCTATAATCACAGCCACTCGAAGAGTTTCTGGCAGAGAGCGGGCATTTAAAAATACCTCTTGAAAAAAGGGGTAAATGAATGAATACCATTTTATTTATTTTTAATTGTCTTATATTCACATGACAAAATATTGATTATGATATTTTTTATTTTATGTAAACATGCAAATACTTTTTCTTATGATACTACAAAATATCACAAGATGTCTGATGAGTCAATTTTAGTCATTCAAGGAGAGAAATGAAGAAAATATATTTTTTAGATTCTTATTTTCTACTTGTAATTTTCTTAAGTGATTAGAAAATATGTGTCTAAAATACTAGAGAATTCTTGTAAAATCTTAGATTATTCCAAAGAAATATACATTTTTTCTCCATTCATTTAGCTCATCTTGACAAGAAATCTACCTTTAAGGAATAAACTAAAATAGCTATTCTCTGTTTCTGAAGGAAATAAGTGTTTCAGAGCATATTTTTCAGCATTTCTCAGAGAAAGTATTCCCTATGTAATATAATGTTGGGAATATTTAGCTATGTCATGTAGCAAGTTGTTTTGGTGTTTTTTTTTGTTTTTTTTTTGTTTTTTTTTTTTTTTTTCCATAGACATTCTGATAGCCTTTAAATGAAAGCCTCACTGTGAGTCTCCAAAGGGAAAGGTACCTTCAGTGTTTTCCCAAGATACTTTAACCTAGAATCCCTTCTTTCCAGGGGACATATCACCATTTTGGAGAAGTGGAAACGGTTTCATTTATCCCTAGAATTTAAAATTATACTTCAAATAATATTTCAACCTCAGCATCTCTGAAATGTCAGTCCTACTTCAATACTTTAGATCTGCCAGGTGTGGTGAACAAATACCAACCTAAATTAAAACAAAAACAAAAGACCAAAGTTGTAATGCCATCTAAATTACTTTCTAAATCGCTTTCAAAAAATGCTCAAGTCTAGGGTTTTGTATTGATATTATAGGACAGGGTATTGGGGGCATCCTGCTAGGGTCAGCCATAACTGGGGATTGAAGGGTGACTCAGGGCTGCTTGTCACCTCTGTCAAGTCATAGAACTGAAGCCCAGCCCGGAAGGCCGAGTCTGAAGCAGAGCTGCTGCAGTGCTAACCCAGGCCAGGGAATCCCTTTCCATCAAACCCTCACAAGTATGAGCTAGAGGCCTGCACTTGCTGTGCTCACTGAGGTGGGTACATGTGCAAGAGCATGTGTAAGAGGTAATCATGGGCAGGCATGCATGTGTAGGCATCTCCTTGTGCATGTCTGGGTGTGGGTGGGACATGTGGTGCAGTGTTTCCAGTCCTGGCATGCCTGTTGCTCTTACCATTGCCATTCTTAATGCAACTTCGATGGGAAACAGTTGAGTTCAGCATGTTTTTAAGAGGAGGGGGGAGATGGTAGGTATGGAGGAGGTGAGTGGGCCACGGTGTGTTTTGACCAGGTGTTAAGTGACCAAATATGCCTTGTCACTTGCCTTTTCAGGTCTCCTCATCTGTCCAGTTGAACTCCTGGTGTCTGGTATTTCACAAGAATGCTGATTCTTAAATTTTGTGTTCAAACTCTAGTTTAAATGGTTATTTTCATATAAACTTGTGACACCTGAAAATTTTCAAATAAAGAGGACTTGATTAAGAGGGAAAAAATTTTAAAAAAAACTTTTTTACACAAGGGTGAACCTTCACAAATGGGCAAAGGAGGTCAAAGATAGAAAATTCTAATTAGAAAATAAATAAGTTCTAATGATTTAATATACAACCTAGTGACTATAGTTAATAATACTATATTATTTATTTGAAAGCTTCTAAGGGAGTAGATCTTTAAAGTTCTCATCACAAGAAAAAAGTTTGTAACTATATATGGTAACAGATGTTAGCTAGACTTATTTTGGTGATCATTTCATAATATATGTAATTATTGAATCATTTATGTTGTATACCTGAAACCAATATAATGTTAAAAGTAGCATTATGTATTGGGGTGCCTGAGTGGCTCAGTCGTTAAGTGTCTGCCTTCAGCTCAGGTCATGATCCCAGTGTCCTGGGATCGAGCCCTGCATCAGGCTCCCTGCTCATTGGAGTCTGTTTCTCCCTCTTTCCCTCCCCCTGCTTTTGTTCTCTCTTTTGCTTTGTCTATTTCTGTCAAATAAATAAAATCTTAAAAAAATAATAAGTCTACTTCCAAAATTTTGAGAGTTTGGAACAATAATGAACTCAAAAAAAGGTAACTAAAAATGGACAATATATTACCTTCTAAACCTTCAGTATTATTTTTGTTCATATGTTTTTGAATTAAGGAAATAAATAAAAATAATACTATGTAAAGAAATCTAGACCATGAAGAACTAGAATCAAAGGAATCATAGCTTCATATTCTATTTACATGTTTCCTGGCTTCCCATAAGACCCTTGAAACATAAAACAAAATCAAAAGAATATATAGATTGTTAATCTCAGTTTTTTAAAGTAAAGATTACATTCAACTTCTCTATAAATAAGAAATCACTGGACTGGGAGATGTTGAGTTTTATCTATCAGGTAAATGAAATTCTGGAGTACTTGGAGTCTCCTTATCTAATTTTGAGCCAGAATTGATCAATTAGTTTTTGTGGGTTTTTTTGGTCAAGTTTGTACAGAATTGATATATGTTGCAAAATTATGTCAAAATAACTAAAGTCAGTCTATTGGCATTAAACAAGCTATAAATTTTAAAAGAATGTTCTTTAGGTTTCCTGAATTAATATAGTTTTCCTTAAAGTAAACTACATTTTTAGTAAACTACATTTTTAGCTAATATGACATTATGAAAGTATAAATTAATATTATACTAACATATCAATAATTGTTTAACCAATAGTTTATTTTATTTTGTTAAAGATTTTATTTATTTGTCAGAGTGAGAGTGAAAGAGTGAGATAGAGCAGCAGGTGGAGGGAGATGCAGTCTTCCTGCTGAGCAGAGAGCGCAGTGGAGGACAATAACCCCTGACCATGGGATAAGGACCTGTGCTGAAAGCAGATGCTAAACCAAAGGAGTCACTCAGGCATCCCTTAACCAATAGTTTAAAAGGGAAAGAATGATTTTCTGAAATGTAACTCTATAAAATAACTAAGAAAATATTTACTTGTTATTGAATTTCTTCATTTGGGATTTCCTTGGGGTTGTTGTGAGTTTAACAATTTGTGAGGTTTTTTTTTTTTCTATTATTTTGGCAATGATCTTTTCTTGATCTTTTCTTGAACCCTATAGGAGACTCCTGTTTTACAACACTGTATTATGAACTTAATTTCAGATAGTTCCAATGTCTCTGGTATGTGGTAGATAGAATTATTTTGCAACATTAAAATAATACCCAAGAGATAGTTAAGGAAATTAAATTATTTAAAATATGCTGATACTAGTTTAATTTTAGCATTTCATAACAGATGCAGAAATCAAAGAAAATCTTATTTGTACATTATGTATATTTTGGTCTCAAAGTTGTAAATAAAACAATAGGGAATTAATTGGCATGATAATCAATTTTGTAACAATTTTCTTGTTTGGATATTTTAATAGTAAATAGTAAATAGATTGAAATGTAAAAAATGTATTTTTCATCAAAATAAGTAAAAATAAAATAATAAAAAATTTTGTGCCTTAATGTAATAAATGCTAAACATCATTTAGGAAGATTAAGTCTGGAGATAAAATATATATTCTAAGTTATGATGAAGAATCTGCTAACTGACTTAGAAATAAATACTAGGCAGCATGTCGAAAGAAATAGAAAAATATACTTTTTTTTAAAGGATTTTATTTATTTTTTTGACAGATAGAGATCACAAGCAGGCAGAGAGACAGGCAGAGAGAGGGGGGTAAGCAGGCTCCCCGCCAAGCAGAGAGCCCAATGTGGGGCTCAATCCCAGGACTCTGGGATCATGACCTGAGCCGAAGGCAGAGGCTTTAACCCATTGAGCAAACCAGGTGCCCTGAAAAATATAGTTTTTGAAAACCCTACCATACATGTAATTCTTATCTTTTAAAATGTATTAAGGAGAAACTAGACAAATTGGAAAATATGCTCTATGAATAAAAGTAAATAACTAGCTTGGTGTGGTTTCCTAAAGAAAGCTATAAAATGTTAAATATATCATTAAAATGATTGAAATCAAATTTAGTGATACTGACCAAACCCTAAGTACTTAACTCCCATAAAAGTAGCAGTGTGTGTCATTTGAAACATTTTTAAAAAGATTTCCCTAATATTCCAAATTATAGAAAGTTGATAAGGAAACAAATACATATTAAATAAGTTAATTAAATCAAAACAAATTTGACTCAATGGGATTTAACTTGAAGTTCCAAAATGAATAATGTCCTTTTGGCATTATATAAGAAACTTTCAGACATTTGACTATGGAATATAGTTAGTACAACTATAATCAACTTTACTTTCTCTCTGGCTAGGTATCCTAATCAAAAAAAAAAAAAAAAACAAAAAACAAAAACAAAACAACAACAACAACAAAAAAAACCCCAGCTTTTAATTTCTTAGAAAGTTTGGAAACTATATAGTCATATATATGAACAGTAGACATTTGATGATGGAATGTAGATTGTTAAATTATTTATTCTCTAAATAAATAAAATGAATATACTTCTTTGTCATTCTTTATTTGTTTTATTATAACTTCAAAAGACAGTTAAAATATATAACACAGAGGAGAGGAAATTAAAGAGTATTATGCAAAGAATTATGTAACAGCATTTGATTAAGCCATGTTACTATAAAATTCATGAATGCATATTCATTTATACCCAACAGAAATGGCTAAAGTCAGTTTAAATTAAGTGCTATCACTTAATAGCTATTAAGTGAAACTGGAAAATAGTGCTATTGTAATAAAAAGGATCATAAAACACATTGTACATTAAGAAATTTAACTTGAGCAAATTAGATACAACTAAATGTTAGAAATAGTATCTCATTACTATTTCCTATGAAAAATAGGAATTGTCAGAGTTATTGATATATTTGGGAGAATATTAATCTTCCTAGTGCAAAGGAACACAAAATGACTCAAAGGACACTGGAAAATTATATTTTTAGAGTTAAATTTAATGGATCATAAAAGGCTTTGAATATCACCCCTTTGTAAGGGATTAAGGAAACATTATAAGGCAATAAGGAATCCTTTCAAAGCTGACTTGAAATACTCCATTAAAAGCTTGAAAAATAATTTCTGCATATGGGTGATTCATACCTCAAAACAGTAAGGGAAATGGGCAGGCATATATTTTTTTTTAAAGATTTTATTTATTTATTTGACAGAGAGAGATCACAAGCAGGCAGAGAGGCAGGCAGAGAGAGAGGAGGAAGCAGGCTCCCTGCTGAGCAGAGAGCCCAATGCGGGGCTTGATCCCAGGACCCTGAGATCATGACCTGAGCCGAAGGCAGCGGCTTAACCCACTGAGCCACCCAGGCGCCCCAGGCAGGCATATTTTTTAAAGAGTAGTGCAGTAATGCAAATCTGACTTGGGTGAGATTAACAAATTGAGGATAATTAAAGACTAAACAATAGTAAACAATGTGTGGATTTCTGCCACAAGTACAACTTATTAAGTCATCAAATACTTGAGTATCTACTGTGGTTTTAAATGGGTGTCTCTTGATTGGATGGGGGGACCCAAATGTAGGGCCACTGATCAGGTGGAAGCTGGTGACAGGGGAGGTGAAAAAATTCACCTGAAGCGGAACAAAGGAAACAGAAATTTACCTAATGCACCTTGAGGGAGCTGCAGGCACTACAAGAGTGGAGAGGCTGCTTGCAATGAGGCAGCAGGTAGGGGTTATTTTCAAAGAAGTTGAGGAAGTATGATGATGTGTAGTAGTCTCACTTTTCTGGTAACTGTGTCTAGTTGTAAGTAACCCATTGGTCAGTTAGGGCCTATGGATATTTTGAGGTGGGTAACCTGATAGGCCTATCTATATTCAGCCAGGTGGTTGCTGTGTGCTCTTTCTGCATTCCATTACTTGAGCCTGTTTGCCTTAAAGTGGCCTCTACATCTACTTGGTTCCAGAAACTGTACTATGTGTTGAAGATACAATAAAGAAACAGCATTCCTTTTGTCTCAGATTTGCTTACAGAAAAGAAGAGAAATATGATATCCTGGTTGATATTGTCCTGACATTGGTAAATGTTTTGGTGAAATAGCTATCTGTAAATATTATACTTGAAAAGTTTTCTCGGTAATTAAGTGATTAAATGATAACTAATAGGGCTAAATTTTTCCATGAGTCATAGGGGCCATTTGCAGTGTAACTTTTCCTAGAAATGTAAATGTCTTGGAAACTCTAGTTACTCTATAACCCATAAAAGGGAAGTATCTGTACTCTCCAATGGTGTAGGAGTGAGAAGATATTTCAAATAACAACAATAAGAAGAAGAATAACCCAATCATTAAAGATTCTGTAAAAGGGTCATTTTCAAACTACTTGATCTTAAGAACTTCTTAAAATCTTAGAAAGTGTTGAGGTTCCAAAGAATTTTTTTAAAAAGATTTATGTATTTATTTGAGAGAGAGAGCATGTGCACCCTGGTGGGGGTTGGGGCAGAGGGAGTGAATCCTAAACAGGCTCCCCACTGAGCCTGGAGCCCAACGCAGGGCTCCATCTCATGACCCATGAGATCATAGCCTGAGCCAAACAAAGAGTTGGACACTTAATGGACTGAGCCACTCAGACATTCTGAGGGTCCAAACAATTTTTATTCATGTGTTAGCTCTATTAAAGTTCATATTAGAAGTTAACTCTGAAAAAGCTATTATTCCCCTTTAAATAATAATAAACCCTTTATATAAATAACATAGTTTATGAAAATAATTATATTTTCCAAAATAAAAAATTAGTGAAAAGTGACATTGTTTTTCATTTCAGCAAATTTCTTAAATAAAATGACCTAAATTTCCAGCTGGCTTAAAGAGAGCATCTGAATTTGTATGTCATGCATTCAGTCTATGCTAATTGCACTCATCACTTAGCCTTTTGAAAAATCCACAGTTCACACATGAGGAAATGTGAGTGAAAAAGAATTATCATGATACTAGTTTTGACCTCTGGAGTCCCTGAAAGGTTCTCTAGAATTCAATTTGAGAGTAATTAGTATATAATATCCCATAATAATACTATGAGAGGGAACATTGACTCTCAGTAGATTGGCTAACCGTATTGTGGCCTTGATAAAAAAAGATGATTATATGTAGAACTAGTCAATACCAGTTGATATCTTTGACTATCTCATGCTACTTGTCACTATAATCCCTGAATTCCATGCTTAATATTGACAAATATTTCTTTTATGGTCTGAAACAGCATTATTCATTACTTCATCCAGGAATCCTCTTCAGGAAACTTCCCTACATTGATGGACATGGTTAACTATAATTTGATCACCACACTATAACCTATTTTCTTCTTATAGGGGTAATTAAGATTATAATGACAGGATTTGAAGCATATAAAAATGACTAGCTGAGCTATAAATTTTACAGAACTCAGTATATAGTAAGTAGAGATTTTGCAAAAAATATTCTCTAGTGTATAGTCTCCAAAAAGCATTTTACAGTAACCACCCTACAGCACCATTTACTTATTAATTAAAGGTGAAGTGAAATAAATCCTTCTTAAAACTCTTGACTCTCATTTTCATGGAATTATTTATAAAAATTATGAGCTATATTGGTATATAATGCAATTATTTATCATATAGTTATTTTTCAACCATGCTTATTAACGATTAGGTTTCTTAAATTTTGAGTCATATTGTTTCAGCATTCTTTGTTTTATTTTTATTTTATATGCCTACTATGTTATACTAGTATAAGTTAACTTTATTAAGTATATCATTTAACTAGGAAAAGATCAATCTGTTGACCAGACTAAAATCTCAAGAATGAATCAGGATTCGTTACTGTATCAACTGTAATAAATTATTTAGCTGACCAAGTACAATTACTATATACATTTTGATAAAAGTATTTTTCAATCATGTGAATCAGAAAGATACTTGACATCTATGGACTGGCAGAAGTTGAATATTCGAGACAAATTATTCTTGGTAACAATAATATGAATAAAAACCTAATGTATGGGAACAATTAAGCCTATTTTAAATAATTTCATTAATAATATAAAATGACTTCTGTTCATTTCTTCCCTACTACATCATTAAATATTATTGAGTTAGGTCATGACATTTTATTCAGAATTATGTTTCTGGCATTTAAGTATTCAGCTCTAAATGTTAAGAATGTCAATTATATAAGCATCCATCTTTTTCACTACAGCCTCCCATCAAACATTGATAGTAGAAGCGTTAATTCATTTCAAGTAGTCTCAAATATCTGCCCTGAAGAAGGCTGATACTCTACAACTGCTCTGACAACCTCTAGTAAGTAATTACTCTTAAAAATATCTCAGTAAATTCAACTCACTCCTAGAGGCATTTTAAATTATATGTCGTTAAAATGTAATGCTTTCTCAAATGACAAGGTCATGCCAAAAACGAAAACTGCACTCGATTTTTATGAGACATATCCACTCCAATAAAAATGTTACAACTTACACTTCAAATCAGGAAAGATAAGTCATGCTACATTGAAAGACTGGTAGTAATCAAGGTAAATTGTTATAAACACAAACAAAAAATCAATATTGTGAGAGTATCACTCTATGTGAAAAAATGGTCCATTTGTGTAGAGAGTAGGATCCTGGACAGTTTTTATAATTCGGGACCAAAATGTAGTCACAAAACAGATGTTAAACTGTCTCTACCTAACATTCCCTCCTGATACCTTGACTATTTCCTTCTTTTTTGATGGATATTTTCAAAGATGAGAAAGGAAACATTAAGGTATAGGCAGGGGGAGATAGGAAGCCCCTCTCTCCCATGAGGAGGCTCCTGCAGGGGCCTATGTGATCAGGCTAACATATATCCCAAATGTGGAGAAATGCTGAGGCTTATAAAACCAGTGATAAGAGGGGCGCCTGGGTGGCTCAGTGGGTTAAAGCCTCTGCCTTCGGCTCAGGTCATGATCCCAGGGTCCTGGGATCGAGCCCCGCATCGGGCTCTCTGCTCAGCGGGAAGCCTGCTTCCCCCTCTCTCTCTCTCTGCCTGCCTCTCTGCCTACTTGTGATTTCTGTCTGTCAAATAAATAAATAAAATCTTTAAAAAAAAAAAAAAACAGTGATAAGAGAACAAACCAGATCACCTGGCCCCCATGTGATGGAGTATGTTTTTTTGGAAGTTATACTGTAGTCACAGAAAATGACCAAACCTCAAAGAAGTAAGACATTAAGGATGTTAGTTATCTATAGTCCTTTCTCAAACCAAGCTGGCACAAGGATTTCAAGGCCACAAGCTTCCCTTTTACTTACAGTACAAACCCACAGTGGCAACTCATTCAGGACTCCTCTCACTCTAGAAAGATTTTTTTCTTTTTTTATTCCTTTTTGCTCTCACCTTCACTTAATAAACTCACTTCACTTCACCCCTTTGTGTCCACAAGATTCATTTGATACCGTGAGACAAGAATCCTGTAATCCTGCAGCAAAATTCATAATTCAGTTCTAAATTTTGTATGATAAAAAGACAATACTGGAAACACATTACCAGATATGAATGTGTGTTATAAAATTCTAGCAATTTAGGCAATATAATTTTGTCTGCAGGTAGATAGATTAACCATAGGAATAGCATTTGGTGTCCAGACAGATATCCATATGTGTATAGTTATCTGATTTGCAATAAAAGTGATGCAAACTCTGAAAATGGAAAAGAACTTTTTTTAATAAAAAAGAACCTGGGTAATGGAATGTCTATAAGAAAAAAAACTTAATAATAGTATGAACAGAATCACTTTTAGCTATTCTATAGATCTAAGTATGAAAGACAAATCAATAAAAATCCTAGAAGAAAATACAGGAGATTATTTCTTATATTTAGGCAAATATTTCTTAAGAAAGCCATGGAGGTAGAGAATAATAAATATGTTAAAATTAAGAAAATGTGTTTATCAAAAAAGATTATTAAGAGAATGAAAAGACCAAACTCAGAGTGGGTGAATAAATTTTCAATATGTATAACCAACAAAAATTCATATCTACAATACAAAAAGCAAAAAAGACAACTCAGTAGGAAAAAAATAGTCAGGGAGGAGGAAGAGCAAGATGGCAGAGAAGTAGGAGACCCTGGTTCAACGGTCTCCTAAAGTGAGCTAATCATCTATCGGAACACTCTGAACACCCATGAAATCAGCCTGAGATGTAGGATTATACACCTCTGGATCTCTACAGGGGCAGAAGACTCCAGTGAAGAGGTAAATCAGAGTGGGAACGATCGGACTGATATCAGAGGATAAAGAGAAGATGAAGATAACCACCAGAAGTGACCCATTGCAAAGTAATACCGTGGCCTGTGCTCCCTGGGAACTGCCAAGGGTCTGGACTCTTCCAGCTGGGGTGGAAGGGTACTCACTCAGTGCCATCTCCCATGGTGGGTGGCAACCTGAGATCTAGACCCCAGCAGTCCTAGCAAAGGCAACCACCAGAAGTGGGCTCCCTGGACCAATACTGCTTGGGGTTTTAGTAGCTCGAGGGTGCAGAGACAAGCAGATAATTTGGACAACCACTGAGACAGTGGTTGAGCATGTGCTCTACCTGTGGGAGGTTGTATGGCTCAGCAGATTTTGCAGAGGGGGAGTCTGTGTGTTAAGGACCACCTAGAAGGGAGCAGACTGAGGCTTCTTTCTGAGACAGAGGTCTGGGTGCAGTTTGCTTCCCACTAAACCTCCAAAAAGTCACAAAAAGCCACCAAAGGAAAAAAAAAAAAAAAAAAAAACAAAAAAAAAAAACCAAAAAACAAAAACCTCCAGAGAAGAAAAGCCTGAAAAACCAGTTTCCATAGAGCCCAGCCTCTTGATACCAGGCAGGATGACTCAACCCAAGCAAGACTGTCTGAAAAACAATGTGGCAGGCTCCTCCCCCAGAAAGCCAGCCAAAAGAATGAGAGGACAACCACTATGGTGTCCCCATAAAACTGTAAAACCCCAATATCAGGGGAAAACAATATAATAGCTCCTGGTATTGCCCCAAAAGCTGTGTATTTCATAGATACAACTTATATTTTTAATTGGTTCTCACTATTTTTGTTCTATTTAATTTTTTAACCTACTTACTACAAGTAGAGGTTTAATACAGCATATTCCATAATAACATTTAACCTGAACTTTTTTCACACATATACCTGTGTTTTTCTTTTTCTTTTCTATTTTTTTAAAATATGTATGTAGATATAAGCTTCAAGGTAATCCTCTTTCCCTAATCAATACTACTTTTATATATAAACCAGTTTTAATCTCCCTTTACCTCTGGAAAGTTGAGTCCTTTAACAAAGATATTAAGATACATGCAGGAAGAATCAAAGTAATCTTCCCTGCCCACATTGAGTATTTATAACCACCCTCCCATCTTTTCTTTTTTTTCTTCACCTGTCAGTGTTTCTGTGTATTTGTTTTTGTTCTGGTATAAGTCTTATACTCGGGTTCATTTGGCCAGGTTTTTTTTTTTTCCCCCCTTTGTCATTTACTTTTGTCGGTCTTTCATGTGTCCGTTTTTGCTTGTATACCTTATAAATCTTACCTTGGGGCCCATTCTGGCTTGGTCTTTTTTTTTTTTTTTTTTCTGTCTCTCTATTTCTTTCTCTCTCTTTTTTTTTTTTTCTTTTTTCTTTCATTTTGGTTGTGACTTCTGATTGCTCAGAGTGTTCTAGAGTGCACCTTATCTGGATCATGGTTGATATATTCAGCTAGACATCCCTTCAAACACCTCTCACCAAAATGACTAGGAGGAGGAACACCCAACAGAGGAAAAATTCAGAGACTGTGGCCTCTCCATCAGAGCTATTGGATATGGATATAAACATATGTTGGAAAGGGAATTCAGGATAACAATTACCCAGGCAATGGCTAGGTTGGAGAAAACCATTAGTGACAACATGGAATCAATTAGGGCAGAAGTGAAAGCCAACCGGGAAGAAGTTACAAATTCTATCAATGAGATCTGATATAATCTAAATACTCTAACAGCTAGGGAACTGAGGCAGAAGATAGAATGAGTGATCTAGAGGACAAACTGATAGAGAAAAAGGATCAGGAGGAGACCTGGAACAAACAGCTTAGAAGCCATGAAAACAGAATTAGGGAAATAAATGATGCCATGAAATGTTCCAATATCAAAATTATTGGGATCCCTGAGGGGGAGGGGATAGAAAGAAGACTAGAAGATATAGTTGAACAAATTCTCCATGAAAATTTTCCCAATCTGGGAAATGAAACCAGCATTTGAGTCCTAGAGGCAGAAATATCACCCCCTCCCCCAAGATCATAGAATCTGGAACGATCTAGAGATACTTGGTTGTGAGACTGATGAATCATAATTTTAGACAAGAGCTTTTGAGAACAGCTAGAGGGAAGAGATTTCCTCATGTACAGAGGAAGGTCCATCAGAATAAAGTCAGATGTTTTCACAGAAACCTGGCAAGCCAGAAAGGGCTGTAAAGACATATTCAGGGCATTAAATGAGAATAACATACAGCCAAGAATACTTTACCCAGCAAGGCTGACATTCAAAATGGATGGAAGGGGCACCTGAGTGGCTCAGTGGGTTAAGCCTCTGCCTTTGGCTCAGATCATGATCCTAGGGTCCTGGGATCAAGCCCCACATCGGATTCCCTACTCAGTAGGGATTCTGCTTCTCCCCCTCTCTCTCTGCCTGCCTCTCTGCCTACTTGTGATCTTTCTCTCTCTGTGTCAAATGAATAAAAAAAAAGAATGGATGGAGAGATAAAGAGCTTCCAAGACCAGCAAAATTTTAAAAAGTATGTGACCATGAAGCTGGCACTACAAGAAATATCAAGGGGTTGGGGGGAGAATCTATAAAAGAAGAAAGAACCCAAAAGTGTGATAGAACAGAAATTTACAGAGACAATCTATAGAAACAAGGACTTCACAGGCAACATGTCAATAAAAACGTATCTTTCAATAATCTCTCTAAATATGAATGTCCTAAACACTCCCATAAAATGGCACAGGGTTCCATTTTGGTTAAAAAGACAGGACCCAGTTGTTGGGGGGAGGGGGTTGGGAGAGGGTCGTGGGGTTATGGACATTGGGGAGGGTATGTGCTATGGTGAGTGCTGTGAAGTGTGTAAACCTGGAGATTCACAGACCTGTACCCCTGGAGCTAATAACACATTTTATGTTTATAAAAAAAATAAAAAAATTTTTAAAAAGAAGTAAAAAAGACAGGACCCATCCATATGTTGTCTATAAGAGACCCTTTTGGAACTTAAGTATACATCCAGACTGAAAGTGAAGGGATGGAGGAGCATCTTTCATGCCAATGGGCCTCAAAAGAAAGTTGGGGTAGTGATTCCCATATCAGATAAATTAGATTTTAAGCCAAAGACTGTAGTCAGAGATAAAGAAGGACACTACATAATACACCAAGAAGATCTAACAATTGTAAATAATTATGACCCCGATATAGGAGCAGCCAACTACATAAGACAACAGTTAATCAAAATAAAGAGTCATACTGATATGAATACATTAATAGTAGGGGATCTTAAATGCAACTCTCAGAAATAGGCAGATCATCCAAGCAGAAAATCAATAAAGAAATCAATAAAGAAACAAAAGCATTGAATTGGACCTCATAGATATATACAGAACATTCCACCCTAAAACAACAGAATACTCATTCTTCTTGAGTGCTCATGGAACTTTCTCCAGAATAGACCACATACTGGGTCACAAATCAGGGCTCAACTGATACCAAAAGATTGAGATTATTCCCTGCATATTCTCAGGCCACAATGCTTTGAAACTGGAACTCAACCACAAGAAAAAGTATGGAAGGAATTCCAACACTTGGAAGCTAAAGACCACCTTGCTTAAGAATGTTTGGATCAACCAGGAAATCAAAGAACTTAAACAATTCATGCAAACCAATGAGAATGAAGGCATTTTGGTCAAAAACCTATGGGATAAAGCAAAGGCTTCCCTAAGGGGGAAATACATAGCCATCCAAGCCTCCCTCAAGAGAATTGGAAAATCCAGAATACACCAGCTCTCTTTACACATTAAAGAACTGGAGAATCAACAACAAATTAAGCCAACCCCACACACAAGAAGGGACATAATGAGGATTAGAATAGAGATCAATGAGATAAAAACTAGAGATACAGTAGAACACATCAATGAAACCAGAAGCTGGTTTTTTGAAAGAATCAATGAGATCAATAAACCATTGGCCAAACTAATCCAAAAGAAAAGAGAGAGGACGCAAATTAATAAAATCATGAATGAAAAGGGAGAGATCATGACTAATACTAAGGAAATAGAAACAATCATAAAAAATTATTATCAACAGTTATATGCTAATAAGTTAAGCAGCCTAGATGAAATGGATGCATTCCTGGAAACCTATAAATTTCCAAAACTCAATTAGGAAGAAATTGACAACCAGAATAGACCAATATCTAGTAACCAAATTGAAGCAGTGATCAAAAATCTCACAGAGACCAAGAGTCCAGGACCTGAGAGATTCCCTGGAGAATTCTACCAAACATTCAAAGAAGAAATAATACCTATTCTCCTGAAGCTGTTTCAAAAAATAGAAACAGAAGGAAAACTTCCAGACTCTTTTTATGAGGCCAGCATTACCCTGATCCCCAAACCAGGCAAACACCCCACCAACAAGGAGAATTTCAGACCAATACCTGATGAATATGGATGCTAAGATTCTCAAAAGATCCTAGCTAATAGGATCCAACAGTACATTAAAAAGATTATCCACCATGACCAGGTGAGATTTATCCATGGAATGCAAGGGTGGTTCAGCATTCACAAATCAATCAATGTGATTGAACAAATCAATAAGAGAAGAAAGAAGAACCACATGGTCCTCTCAATTGATGCAGAAAAAGGATTTGACAAGATCCAGGATCCATTCCTGATTAAAACCCTTCAAAGTGTAGGGGTAGAGGGAACATTCCTCAACTTCATAAAATCTATCCATGAGAAACACACAGCGAAAGTCATCTTCTATGGGGAAAAGCTGAGAGCCTTCCCTTTGACATCAGGAATGTGACAAGGATGTCCACTCTCACCACTGTTGTTCAACATAGTATTAGAAGTCCTAGCAATAGCAATGAGACAACAAAAAGAAATAAAATATATTAAAATTGTCAAAGAAGAAGTCAAACTCTCTTTACAGATGACATGATACTTTATATGGAGAATCCAAAAGACTCCACCCCCAAACTACTAGAACTCATACAGCAATTCAGTAATGTAGCAGGATACAAAATCAATGTACAGAAATCAGTTACTTTCTTATACATTAACAATGAAAATACAGAAAGGGAAATTAGATAATTGATTCCATTTACTATAGCACCAAGAACCATAAGATACCTGGGAATAAATCTAACCAAAGAGGTAAAGGATCTGTACTCAAGCAACTACACAATACTCATGAAAGGAATTAGAGAAGACACAAAAAGATGGAAGAGCATTCCATGCTCATGGATTGGAAGAATAAACATTATTAAAATGTCTTTACTGCCTAGAGCCATCTACACTTTCAATGTCATCCCCATCAAAATTCCACTGGCAATTTTCAAAGAACTGGAACAAACAACCCTAAAATTTGTATGGAACCAGAAGAGACCCCAAATTGTGAAGGAAATGTTGAAAAAGAAAAAACAAAACTGGGGGCATCACGTTGCCTGATTTCAAGCTTTACCACAAAGATGTGATCACCAAGACAGCATGGCACTGGCCCAAACACAGACACATAGACTACAACCATTCTCTTACTCCATACACAAAGATAAACTCAAAATAGATAAAAGACCTGAACGTGAGGCAGGAATCCATCAAAATCCTAGAGGAGTACATAGGCAGTACCCTCTTTGACATCAGCCACAGCAACTTCTTTTAAGACATGTCTCCAAAGGCAAAGGAAACAAAAGCGAAAATGAACTTTTGGGACTTCATCAAGATCAAAAGCTGCTGCACATCAAAGGAAACAGTCAACAAAACAAAGAGATAACCCACGGAATGGGAGAAGATATTCACAAATGACACTACAGACAAAGGGCTCATATCCAAGATCTATAAAGAACTCTAACTCAACACGCAAAAAACAGGTAACCACGTAAAAAATGGGTAGAAGTCATGAACAGACACTTCTCCAAAATAGACATGAGCAGAGGAATCTTAGCATCCACAAATGGCTAACAGACACATGAAAAAATGTTCATCATCATTAACAATCAGGGAGATTCAAATCAAAACCACACTGAGATACCACCTTAGACCAGTTAGAATGGCCAAATTAACAAGACACTAAACAACGTGTGTTGGAGAGGATATGGAGAAAGGGGAACCCTCTTACACTGCTGGTGGGAATGAAAGTTGATGCAGCCACTTTGGAAAACAGTGTGGAGATTCCTCCAAAAATTAAAAGTAGAGCTACCCTATGACCTTGCAATTGCACTATTAGGTATTTACCCCAAAGATACAGATGTAGTGAAAAGAAGGGCCATCTGTACCCCAATGTTCATAGCAGCAATGGCCACAGTCACCAAACTGTGGAAAGAACCTAGACGCCCTTCAACAGATGAATGGATAAAGAAGATATGGTCCATATATTCTATGGAGCACTATGCCTCCATCAGAAAGGATGAATACCCAACTTTTGTATCAACATGGACGGGGCTGGAGGAGATTATGCTGAGTAAAATAAGTCAAGCAGAGAGAGTCAATTATCATATGGTTTCACTTACTTGTGGAGCATAAGGAATAACATGGAGGACATTGGGAAATGGAGAGGAGGAGTGAGTTGGGGGAAATTGGAAGGGAAGACATACCGTGAGAAACTGTGGACTCTGAGAAACAAACTGAGGGTTTTGGAGGAGTGGGGAGTGAGGGTTTGGTGAGCCTGGTGGTTATTAAGGAGGACACATACTGCATGGAACACTGGGTGTGGTGCATAAACAATGTATTTTGGAACACTGAAAAAAATAAAACAAAATAAAAAAAAATAGTCACCTTACAAGTTATTCAATTATACAATAAACAAATGAAACAGTACTCAATATAAATGTTCATCAGGAAAATGCAAGTTGTAATCAAAATGTAATACTATCATATACTGTGAGAATGACTAAAATTAAAAAAAAATCAAATGTTGCTTAGAATATGGAGCAAAGAAATTCTTATGCACATTTGGTGAATGTGTAATTTTTATAACTAATTGAAAAAAGTTCTTGGTAGCATCTATTGAGCTTATACACATATATATTATGTAATGAACACTTGCACTCCTTGTTATAATACAGGAGTTTTTTCTTTTTCTTTTTCTTATGGATGTTTGCTATGATATATGAACAAAAATATGAATAACACTTCTCCTTGTAAGAAGCACAATCAGGAAACAATTCAAATGTTTAGCAATATAGAATGGTTAAATACATATAGTATATTCATATGATTAGCTTTAATATGACAATGAGAATGAACTATATGTACATGTAACAACATGGATGAAACCCAACATATACTATGAAAAAACTGGGAACTAGAAACATTAAGTAAAAACCACATGCTTTTTCCTGGATGTAAAGTTCAAAAGACAAATAAAATAAAATTTTGTGTTAAGTCAGTGTAGTGGTTACCCTCTTGGAGTAAGTGGTGACTGGAAGGGGTACTCAGAGTACTTCTGGGATGGTATGTCATTCCTGTTTCGGGTACTGGTTATATAAGTATGTATGCAATTATTTTGTGTTCTTGTGATCTATGCATTTCTTTATGAAGTATCTCTGAGGAAGCACATAAAGTATGAAACACATATAGACTGGGAAAGAAAAAAATAATAAGTTAATGTACACTCATTAAGTTGGAAAAGTGATTAAAAAAAAATGGTTCTGGCCAGAAATGAATATATCTTGTTTTGCAAGTGTTTGATTGTAGAATTGAACAGTCTTCCAGCAAGAACTACAAAAATGTTTTCATATTCTAGTTTGTGTGTAAAACAGTGTGTTTTCTTTATATTATTGTTTTAATGATAGTGAGATTTTTCTAGAGACCACTAGTGACCCTTTAGAAATGATACTTACATAGAGGTATGACAACAGATAAATCTGGATAAGAAATTATTTTGCATTTATTTTATCTATCATTTGAACCAATGTATAGTGTAAAATGTCTCAAACTCAATCCTAAACTAGACGTTCATTTTGCCTCTGAAGTAGGGAGTCTTGTTCTCCCTCTCCCTCTGTCATTCTCCCTGCTTGCATCCCTATTCATGCTCTCTCTCTCTCTGTCTCAAATAAATAAATAAAACCTTAACAAAAAACGTTAGCCATTAGTTTAGTTAAGACCCTTCAAAGGATAACCTATTTCTTTTTTTAAATTTTTTACATTTTTTTTAAAATTTATTTTCAGTGTTCCAAAATTCATTGTTTATGCACCACACCCAGTGCTCCAAGCAATACGTGCCCTCCTTAATACCCACCACCAGCCTCACCCAACTCCCCAACCCTCTTCCCCTCCAAAACCCTCATTTTGTTTCTCAGAGTCCACAGTCTTTCACTTTGTCTCCCCCTCCAATTTCCCCCAACTCACTTCTCTCCATCTCCCAATCTCTTCCATGTTATTCCTTATGCTCCACAAGTAAGTGAAACCATATAATAATTAACTATCTCTGCTTAACTTATTTCACTCAGCATAGTCTCTTCCAGTCCTATCCATGTTGATACAAAAGTTGGGTATTCATCCTTTCTGATGGAGGCATAGTGCTCCATAGAACATATGGACCATATCTTCTTTATTCATTCATCTATTGAAGGGCATCTAGGTTCTTTCCACAGTTTGGTGACTGTGGACATTGCTGCTATGAATATTGGGGTACAGATGGCCCTTCTTTTCACTACATCTGTATCTTCAGGGTAAATACCCAGTAGAGCAATTGCAGGGTCATAGAGAAGCTCTATTTTTAATTTCTTTTTTTTTTTATTTTTTATTTTTTCAGCATAACAGTATTCATTATTTTTGCACCACACCCAGTGCTCCATGCAATCCGTGCCCTCTACAATACCCACCACCTGGTGCCCCCAACCTCCCACCCCTATTTTTAATTTCTTAAGGAATCTACACACTGTTTTCCAAAGTGGCTGCATCAATTTTCATTCCCACCAGCAGTGTAAGAGGGTTCCCCTTTCTCCATATCCTCTCCAACACACGTTGTTTAGTGTCTTAATTAATTTTGGCCATTCTAACTGGTCTAAGGTGGTATTTCAGTGTGGTTTTGATTTGAATCTCTCTGATGGCTAATGATGATGAACATTTTTTCATGTGTCTGTTAGCCATTTGTATGTCTTCTTTGGAGAAGTATCTGTTAATGACTTCTGCTCATTTTCTGACATGATTATCTATTTTGTGTGTGCTGAGTTTGAGGAGTTCTTTATAGATCTTGGATATCAGCCCTTTGTCTATAGTGTCATTTGCAAATATCTTCTCCCATTCTGTGGGTTGTCTCTTTGTTTTGTTGACTGTTTCCTTTGCTGTGCAGAAGCTTTTGATCTTGATGAAGTCCCAAAAGTTCATTTTCCTTTTTCTATCTTTTGCTTTTGCTTATTTTCTTATGATATACCTAAATGATAATTTTATTTTTTTTTAATTTTTATCCTGTGTTTCATTTGTTTATATTCTTTTAAAAATATTTTTTAAAGAATTTAAAGATTTTATTTATTTGGAATGCCTGGGTGGCTCAGTCAGTTAAGCGGCTGCCTTTGGCTCAGGTCATGATTCCAGGGTCCTGGGATTGAGTCCCTCATCGGGCTCCTTGTTCGACAGGGCGTCTGCTTCTCTCTCCACCTCTGCCTGCCACTCTGCCCTCTTGTGTGCTCTCTCTTTCTCTCTCTCTCTCTCTGACAAATAAGTAAATAAATAAAATCTTTTAAAAACTATATATATATAGTTTTTTTTTGTTTTTTGTTTTTTTTTTTTTGGACACAGAGAGAGAGATCATAACTAGGCAGAGCAGCAGGCAGAAAGAGATGGGAAAGCAGGCTCCCAGTTGAGCAGAGAGTCCAATGCAGGGCTTGATCCCAGGACCCTGAGAACATGACCTGAGCGAAAAGTAGAGACTTAAGCCATTGAGCCACCCAGGTGCCCCATATTTTTTCCTATTCTTAATTTCTGCATGATGTGTTCTATTTATTTTTGGAAAATTTAATCCACTTTTTTTTTTTTTTTTTCAAATGTTGTTTCCTATTCTTTACACTATCATTCTGGAAGTCCAATTGCAGATGTTAGATCTTCTCCTTTCTCTTCAATATTTTCACCTTTATAGCTTTTCATCTTTTAACACACGTAATTTCTTCTGGGTTATTTTCCTGTTCATTCCTCAGCTATGTCTAAACTATATGTTGAATTATTAATTTTAATCAATTATTATATTTTTTCATGTTTACATTTGTTTTATAATTGACATAAATATTTTTGTAGAGTCCTCTGCTACTCTTAATAACATGTACTTTATGTTCTTAAACATATTAAGTATAATTTTCATAAAATATGTTTGTTAATATCAGTATTTGAAGGTCTTATTGGCCTGTTTTTTTATTGTTGGTTATTTCTATATATCTCATATCCTAATATACTTATATTTTTCATACTAAAATATTTTCTATTATTTGTAGAACTGTCTGGAGGCTATGGATGATGCTATCTTCCTTTGTTAAGTTTGGGAAATGTGAAATCTGGAATCATGGTAATCCTTTTTGTGGTACTAAGTTAATTCAAAGCTATACTGATATTTCTATAAGTGTAGTCTACTTTCATTTAACCCTCACTTCTAGAGTACAGCTCTTCAACGTCCCAATCCAAATTCTAAGTAATTTTCCAGCTCATGTCCTCAAACTCTTGTCGTTCCTAGATTTTAATGTTGTACCCATTTTCAGCTTTTTGGCACCTCATGCAGAAACAGCGAAAGTTCCCTGAGAAGAGCAGCCTCATAACTGGGGTTTCATCACTAGATATCATCCCTGGATTCTGCCTTCTCTTGAACTTTGATCAGTGATTATTTAATAGGCAGCTAAGTTATGTCTATATTGTTATCTAATGTCTTCAATGTGCATACATGTATGTGTGCATGTGCCAGCACCGTTACAAACACACAGCATCATGTGACATTTTATAACAATTTCATCAAAATGACATATGATAGACAAAGATCATCTTAAAAAGAAATTAACAAATATGTCAATATATAATATACATGGCAAGTGCTATGTAAAAGAATAAAAAAGTATTTCCCTATAGTAAAAATCAAACTAGAATCTAGGTAAAATGCCATCATGACATGAGTTATAACAATTTATTAAACAATAAACCAAGTATGCTTTAAAAGAGGGAAATTTATTTTTTCATGTGTGTCAGATCTCTAGCTTAAATAATAGAAATTATACAATGATGTCATTTGTAAATTTAGAAGTAGACAAAGCTGAATAAGGGGTTCTAGTTACTTTAATTGATGAATGTATGAATAACTTTTGAAAATGTTAATTCTGAACTCTTTCATTCACATAATTTTGATAATCACATTCATAGTGAAAATTCAAACAGCAATGTCCATATTTAGCTCTTGGTTTAGAATTACCTTTCTTTCCTTTTTTTTTATTAAGATTTTATGTATTTACTTGACAGAGAGATATATAGAGAAATCACAAGTAGGCAGAATGGCAGGCAGAGGGAGGGGGAAAGCAGGCTGTCCACCGGGCAGGAGGCCCAAGTGTGGGGCTCAATCGCAGGTCCTGAACTGAGCCAAAGGCAGCCACTTAACTGGCTGAGCCACCCAGGTAGCCCTAGAATTACCTTTTTAAGCAATGTCCTTAGCATGGTCAACTAAACCCTATACGCATGCACACACACACACACACTCAAATGCACTTGCATACATAATTTCACTTATGTATTAATCTCAATTGACTTCATGAGTTAGAGCAAGAGCTCATGAAACTGAAATTATGTTAAATCTAAACACTAATAACTTTTATTCCATATAAATTTAAAATTATTTAGTGGAATCATTATTCCTGAAAGAATGCAAATAAAACATACTTACTTAAAAGAATCAGTTGCAGATGTATACATATTTATGTATACATGTATATATAGGCATATATGTGTGCGTATATATATACACACACACTAATATGCATGCAAATATATATATATATAGACAAATATGTATATATTTGCAAGTTTGTAGCTCACATTAAAATAGTATGCATATTAAACTGAGTGAAATAAGTGAAGTAGCGAGAGTCAATTATCATTTGGTTTCACTTACTTGTGGAGCATGAGGAATAACAAGGAGGACATTGGGAGATGGAGAGAAGTGAGTTGGGGGAAACTGGAGGGGGAGACAAACCATGAGAGACTGTGGACTCTGAGGACCAAACTGAGGGTTTTGGAGGGGAGGGGTTTGGGAGGTTGGGTGTGTCTGGTGGTGAGTATTATGAAGGGCACGTATTACATGGAGCACTGGGTGTGGTGCATAAACAATGAGTGCTGGAACACTGAAAATAAATAAAATAAAATAAAATATAAAGAAAAGAAAAAGGGGTGGCTGGGTGGCTCAGTGGGTTAAAGCCTCTGCCTTCGGCTCAGGTCATGATCCCAGAGTCCTGGGATCGAGTCCCACATCAGGCTCTCTGCTCGGCAGGGAACCTGTTTCCTTCTTTCTCTGCCTACCTGTCTGCCTACTTGTGATCTTTGTCTGTCAAATAAATAAATAAAATCTTAAAAAAAGGAAAATAAAAAAATAGTATGCTTATATAAATTTATTTAGTGTTCTAAATTTTGACTGATTTTGTACTTTTGAGATTTTGCTAAAAGGAATGTAAACAAAACAACAACAAAAAACACAGAATCATCGATAAATTGAGATATAGCTAATGAAAAATTTAATAATGGAAGTATTACCAGAATATTTTATAGACTATATGTTGCATTAAAATTCACACACTATGCTTTTTGCTTGAAAAACTAAACATATATATTCTGCTATGGAAATCAATACAATTCTTACACATATATGTTTTCAGGATTTTCCTTTCTTATATAAAGCAATTACTTCAAAATCTGTAGTTAAAATATGACTGAAGCAGATACAAATAATTATCCCAAAGTCATTTTTTGCTGCCATTTAATCCTTAGGATTGAATAATTAATGAAAGTATGCTTACTGAAGAAGCACTAAATATGTACTTTGTACAGGCATTTAAATCACTCTGACTTCTCATTCATAAACATTTCTAAACAAGATGACTTATGCAGAATGTTCTGAATTATAATAATGCAGACCTAAGAAATTGAGGTAATAGTATTTTCTCTAATCATAACACCACTTCAACTATCCAAGGCAATTTCTTCCTCCTTTAGTTGGGAATGGGGTTACACAATTAAGAAAACATCTTGATAATGTTAATGTAAAACCTGGATTATGTAATGCCACAAAATGATGGTGCTAGGAATAAGGATCTCCAGGAATTAATTTTAGCCTAAAGAATTAAACACAGAATGATAATACATAGATTGAATTTTTGTCATATTTAGTTAAAGATAATATTCTGGAAAATTATATACCATATTTTAAAATCTGTGCCAAAATCTTTAAACATATACAAATAAATTAAAATGTGTACTGACTTCAGAGGAAAATTCTTATAATTCACATAATTATTATTGCTTAACCTTTAACAATTTTTTATTTGTCTATCTACCCCATAATCATTCATAATTTTATTTTGATTGTAATATTCTTAAAATAGTTCCTGAAAAACAACATTAACTTATGTTATAGAATTTAATAATATATTAAATTTCTTGTGACATAGATTTTAGAACAGAAAGTCATGGTTTCAAATGTAGTGATCCGAAAGGGCACGTGCACCCGAATGTTTATTGCAGCAATGTCCACAATAGCCAAACTGTGGAAAGAACCTAGATGTTCATCAACAGATGAATGGATAAAGAAGATGTGGTATATATATATATACAATGGAATACTATGCAGCCATCAAAGGAAATGAAATCTTGCCATTCGCAATGATGTGGATGGAACTAGAGGGTATTATGCTTAGCAAAAGAAGTCAATCAGAGAAAGAAAATTATCATATGATCTCTCTGATATGAGGAAGTTGAGAGGCAACGTGGGGGTTTGGAGAGTAGGAAAGGAATAAATAAAACAAGATGGGATTGGGAGGGAGACAAACCATAAGAGACTCTTAATCTCACAAAACAAACTGAGGGTTGCCCAGGGGCAGGGGTAGGAAGAGGGTGGTTGGGTTATGGACATTGGGGAAGATATGTGCTATGGTGAGTGTTGTGAAGTGTGTAAACCTGGCGATTCACAGACCTGTACACTGGGGCTAATAATACATTATATGTTAAATAAATAAATAAAGTTGTGGTTTCAAGTACCTTCTTATAAACTGTATGATATTCAATTTAAGGGAGGTATTTCATTTCTTTGAGCTTCATGTTCTTCAACTTAAAAATGGAAATAATAATAAATTCCAAATAACATGGTTGCTAATGAATTTGTTGGGAAATAGCTTGGTGGCTGGCAGAGACGGAGCATTCAAGAAATGATTTATTATCATTATTAAGGATGATTACTAGAAATGCACTCAAACTTTGATTATTCTGGAGAGAATACTTTTTTAATAAAACTGTGTGTTAGTCTAATGATTTGGCAGGATTTTCAGAGAGTGTACTCAAAGACTTATACTATATTGCTCTGAGCAATCTTTTATCATTAATTTGCTTTTTAAAAATGATTGAATATTATGTTAGTTACCAACTTTTAGTAATTTTAAGCAGAGCCACTTGACATAATTCATTTCTTCTTTTGTAAATTAACTTACTTTATATTTTTATGGAAATAATGTTAAAATATATTAATATGTCATCTTTAAGAAATATGCAGAAAAGTATGACAATGGAGCTATAATCCAAAACATTGTTGCCATCCTGTTTTATGTTTGTGTGTGTGTGTGTGTGTGTTTTCCTTTCTTCACACATATTCATTTACAGGTATTTACTTATGCAAAGACACTAGAAATGGATTTTGTGAAATATTTTAAATAAAGATTGGAGATCGATAGAATTCATTAAAGCCTGATAGAAAAATGTAATGACAAAAAAAAGTGGGACATTGGGTATTTTTGTGGTATCAGACACACAGCAAATAAGCAATACAGAACTGGGAAGAAGAATGTTTTTGTTTTATCATGTCATACTCAGAGTTTGTGCAAAAAAAAAAGAGAATTAAAGAGGTCAGTAATGTAAAAATGTTCATGTCTAGGAAATGATAAATGTGACCTAAAATCAAATGTATATTGTGAGAAAAGAAGAAAGGAGTTGCTGAAGCAAAGCAAAACAAATCAAAAACATAGTAATTTCAAATGCAGAATTCCATATGACTTAGAAAATATTTTCAAAAGTATTAAGAATAAGTCAGAGAAATATAGTTTTTTGACATATGACAATAATTAGATCTAATTATGAAATGAAGTTATATTATTAAACCTTCCCTTTTATTATCTGTCTCAAAGATAAACACATAGGTATGTATTTATCACACTTAATAGTTTTTAAGAGATTTTGTTTTGTAATCTGTCTTCTTTTTTAAATTTTTTAAAGATTTTATTTATTTATTTGTATATATAGAAAGAGAACACAATCAGGGGAACTGGCAGGTTGAAGGAGAAGCTGAAGCAAGGAGAAGCTGAGCTCACTATGGACTCAATCCCAGGACCCTGGGATCATGACCTGAGCTGAAGGCAGATGTTTAACTGACTGAGCCACCCAGACGTCCCTATATTATGTCTTCTAAGTGATAATTTTAACAGAGGTAATGATATCTGAGAAAGTTCATGCAAATCATAGATAGACATATGTCAATATTGTGTTTTTCTTTGTATTTGTACTTAAAAAAAATGTTCCTTATCTTTATGGTCTGTCTTTTGATATGTGAAGAAATACAAATTTTTTCGGGAAGAATTTTTGTGCAGATATAACATTATAAGTTTACAAAGGGCCTCTCCTGCAGCAAGAAGATTATTTTGAAAAGTTATTTCAGAAATATGACAAGAAATCCAAGCTAAAACAATGTCAACTACAAGAAATAACATGCTCAATGTCTACCCCATGCTTAGCCTAACTGTCCCACCATTACTGTCTCCATAAGTAATGCAATTTAGCCAGAATCTGAATACTTCTCCCTGCGGGAACTTGAAGTGAACAAATATATCATATTGAATGTTTTGTTATTTTACTGTATCATTGTGTTATGAATTTATTAATATGATATTTTCCTGTAGATTTAGCCCTATCTTTACTGGCATGTTTTTATTTATTTAAAAAAAAAATCACCTCCATCTTGGTAATAAATAATACAAAGAGAGTCCAGTAAATAAACCCCTGAATGCTCACTAAAAAATCAAAACAAATAAGCAACCACAACAATAACAGTCAACTATATTTAGAAATATAAATCTAGTGCAACTTAACAGCTCCGTATTTTTAGAGTTACCTGGACTCAAGGAAATATAGAAAGGATACTGAAGGGCATTGAGATTAACTGGGGTTGGGGAAGCATGTTTGTCCTAGCCAGGAAAATAATCTAGATCCATATCCATTATTGTCATCAACATGTCATCTGCTAGGAGACATTTAAAAATCATGTAATCACTTGACTCTTGTTTGTGTCCCGTACAAAATTAAAGTAATAATTAAAACCAAGGAATGTTCCTGGAAAGGATTCAATAAAATAATCTAAACAAACTATTTTATTTTATAAATTTTATAAGGTTTTTATAAAGTTTATAAGGTTTTTAATTTTATAAGTTTTATAAGGTTTCTATGTATTGCATATTAGTCTGATCATGGTGTATAGTAGACCATTATTTGTTTATTTATTCACCACTTGTTCATCTCCTCCATTTGGATCTCAGCTTCATGAGACATATATGAATATTGTTCACTATTTTATTTCTAGCATCTGGGAAAAGTTTTGCATCAGTGAAGTTTAATGATTGACAGAATAATAGGAATATGGCTAATAGATTAAAACAGCAAAATGAGGGGAACTGGATGACAGTAATAACACTGGAAATGAAAATGAGTTGAAAGACATTATGAATGTTTTGAGGTAAGATGATTGGATCATAAAAACGTGGTCACTGATTTGATATTAATATTAAAGTAGAAGAATGATAACAAAAATAAATGACATCAGTGATGTGAAAAATATTTGAAACATGGACATAAAAAGGAAAGATTAAAGGGAAGCACATTGGAATGATGTGAAATGTAGTGTTAGGTTTACATTAACTTAGGATGTAGATAAGGGAAAAGTTATATAAGAAGTTATTTATAAAAATAGAACTCACATCAAGACTAAGAACTGAGAGAAGGAAATTGTGGGAGCCAAAAAATAAAATAGAAATATAGTAGGCAAGGCTATAAAGGTTAACAAAGGGATGACCATTTAAAATCCTGTAGGGCAGTTTAAGCATTTTAGAAATGTCTTCTAAGAAAAACAGGGAGTCCCTGTAGTATTTTAAGAAAGAAGTTGGAAGACATGTTTTGGGGTTTTTGTTTGGTTTTTGTAGTTTTTTTAAAGAAGTTGGAAAACATGTTTTGTATTTTTTAAGAACTCTCAGTACAATGATAAATGAGAACCGATATAGGCAGACTGGTAGGAAATATTTCTTTGGCACAGGCAAATAAAGCTGCAATATTAACATGGTGTTAGTAGTTAGCAAAGGAAAAAAAAAGTGAATGATTCAAGAGAAATTTAGGAGAAAGTCTAAATGTGAATTGTATGTAAAGTTTATAGAAAAGAAAGTCATATAGAAAGAATCCTTAAAATTTAAGTATGAACAAAAATATTGTGCAGTATGACATTGATGTCCACTGCAAATATTACAAGAACGGTGGTAGCAGAGGTACTCTTTGGGACACATTTGTTTAAGGTATTTATAAGACATTCAGTTGGAGAATTTAGTTATGCAGTAATAACATAGATTTGAAGCTCAAAAGTATGGTCTGGTTGGAAATAAGCATGTATGAAGGTTTCAATATTTTATGGTAATTGAGGTGAAAAGGTGGAAGAATTTGTATAAAATTTTACTTTTATACTTATGTGGTTAAACAACCTAATAATTTTGTATTTTAATTTTTACAGGTAACTTCAATTTTGACAAATTCAATATAGAGTAATTCCCCTTATCTCCAGCGGATGCATTCTAAGACCACAAGTAGATGCCTGAAACTACAGATAGTAGTGAGCCCTATATATCCTATGCTTTTTTCCCCCCTATACACACATAGGAATGATTAAGTTTAATTTCTAGAACAGCCATAGTAAGAGTTTAACAACCATAACTAATAATAAAATAGAGTAATTATAATATTGTACTATAGTAAAAGTTATGTGAATGTGAATATTTTTCCCAAAATATCTTGTAATGCATCTACCCTTCTTCTTGTGATAATGTGAGATGATTAACTGAGGAGATGAAATGGGGAGAATGGCACAGCACCTTAGTCTACTACCCCTTCTGATGTATTGTCAGAAGGAGGGGCATCTGGAGAGCAGCTGATTGCAAACAACTGAAACCATGGATAGAGCAATCATGGATAAGGGGAAAGTACTGCATTAACACCTTCATTAACAAAATGAAAAGTTATATTTGAAGTTTCATTTGTGCTTTTGCTTTTCTAGAGATTGTCATATTATGAAAGACATAAAGTTTGATTTTTAACCATATTAACTTTTTGGAAAGCATTTAAAGATGTTACATAAGAGCAAACAATACTTTTAAGATATATGTCCCATATTTAAAAGTGGTTCCATTATGCATAATTGGAGACTTTGTAGAGAAAAGACTTTGCACATTAGTAATGCTAAGATTGCAACAGCTTTTAAATATGAAGATAAATAACTACAACTGTGAGGACATTAATATGTATCAAACATTCCAAGAATACAACTCACTGAAACATGATTAATCTTACATGTGCTGATGATGTTTAAAGCAGAAGCATTACTGAAATTAATCTTGTTCTGTGGGAGAGTTCAATGAATAGTATTGTGTTTATAATTTCATTTTCTGGATAACATACTGAAGCTTTAGCATTTGTAATTTCACAAATTATGTTAGGTTAGACACTTTTTTATATTAAAGATTATTCCATTTTTATAAAATGTTATAGATTAGAAATTCATTTAGAATGAAGGAAAATGCACTGCTTGAGAAATGAAATATTACCTTATGTTACATAGCAGCAATTTAATATCTTTCATTCCTGGTGGGGAAGTTGTGGTAAAGGGGAAGCTACCTTGTGGACATGTAGCTCAAAAAATCTGAAGTACTTGGGACGCCTGGGTGGCTCAGTTGGTTAAGCAGCTGCCTTTGGCTCAGGTCATGATCCCAGGGTCCTGGGAACGAGTCCCACATCAGGCTCCTTGCTCGGCAGGGAGCCTGCTTCTCCCTCTGCCTCTGCCTGACACTCTGTCTGCCTGGCTCCCACGTGCTCTCGCTCTCTCTCTCTCTAACAAATAAATAAAATCTTTAAAAAAAAAAATCTGAAGTACAACAATTTCTCCCCTCACAATAAACCAAGTGATGGAAATGCTTTCTGTATAACTGCTTACTTTTTATAAATAGTTTATCATGTAAAATTATTCTCTGTGCATAATAAAAAAAACAAACTCATTAAAGATGTGAAAACTGCAACTAAAATTCCTTTTCTCATAAAGTACCAGTTTATCCCAGAGGATAAACTATGAAAACTTTCTTTTACACTATATATAAGTACATGTGCATTCATTCCTTTGTTTTTAGAAAATCATGTTTATAAACATGTATTACTTTGATACATGGATTACTGATTTAACAATATATTTTGGATATCTTTATGCATCACTAAATAAATATAAATTTATATTCATTTGTTATATTAACTAATAGCTTAACAAATAACATAAGGTTAATTTGATAGTAATAATAAGATGGCAAGATTTGGCTTAAATAATATTGAAGAGTTATATAACAGCCGAATTAATGGGATTTTTAATGATTGATAAATCATTTTCATTGAACAAACACAACATGAGACTTGCAATTTTGGAATTCAAGATAAGAACACTGGAGAAAAGAATCATATTAGATGATTTACAATGGGGTACTTTGGAAGTATTATGTTTTCAAGAAAATAGGTATAATTTGACAATAACAGAAAAATGAAGTAGAGAGGGCATAGGTATTGTGGGGCATTGAAATTATTTTAAAACAATGATAGTTAGGGAAGTCTTTGTTTAGAATATCAGATTTGCATAAAAGTGGAAGGAGGAAGAAGCTAGGCAAGTGCATAACTGGTAAAACAGCAGAATAAGCAGGGTTTTCAGTAAATGCAAAGACCATAGAAGGTACATGTGTCTTCAGGAAAGAGAAGAGTCAGGGTGACTGGATTGAGGAGAGCAAAGGAAAAGCAAGATGAAAAAAAGGCTAGAACTATGGTGGCAAATATATAGCCTTGTAGACCATGGTAAAGATTTGGTAAAGGGTGATATTTAGAGTGTTTTATAAACAAGAGTAAATAACTGGATAGCACACACAGCCAGTTTAGAACAACTTATATTGGAGCAAACAGTGCGCTGCTGATAAAATTTATATGAAAATGCAAATGGACAAGAAAAACAAAACATTCTGGAAGGTTGAAATTTGAAAGGCTTAACCTAGTGGATAGCAAAATATACTTACAGTACAGTAATTTTAAGAGTAGGGTATTGGAACAGGTTATATAAATACATAATGTAATGGAGTAAGGGGGAAAGAAAGGAAGAACAGACCACCATATTTAAGATCATTTGACATAAGATGAGGACACTATAGCTGTGCAGTAAGGAAGAGCTTATTTTTTTTAATAGAAAAAAAATTTTTTTTTGAGAAGTGTTGGCTTTACAGAAAAAATGAGTCAAACTTAGTGGATCATTTCTTATTCCTATCAGGCACAAATGAGAACTCCTGTTGGTCCATGTCTTTAGCAGCATTTGGTATGGTCAATGTTTGAGATTTTAACTATTTTAATATCTGTATAGTAGTATTTTACTGCTTATTTTGAATTTTCCTTCCTAACTTATGATGCAGAGTATTTTTTTACATGCTTATTTGTCATCTTTGTATCTTTCTTTGCAAGATGTTGAAGTACTTTGCTCATTTTTAAACTGGGTTGCTTGTTTTCATATTATTGAGTTTTAATAGTTCTTTACATATTTGGGAACAGTCTTTCATCAGATATCTTTTGAAAATATTTTATCCAGGTCTGTGGCTTGATTTTTGAAATTAATTAATCAATTAATTTTTATTATTTTCACAATATCTTCCTCAAAGCACAAGCTTTTAGTTTTAACAAAGTTCAAATTAACAATTTTTATTTCCTGTATCATGCTTTTGTTTTGTACCAATGAAGTCATCACTAAATCCAAGGACATCTAGATTTTTTTCTATGTTGTCTTCTAGGAGTTTATTGTTTTCCATTTTATAGTTATGTCTATAATCCATTTTGAGTTAATTTTTGTGATAAGTATAAACTTTGTGTCCAGATTCATCTTTTTCTTGCATATGGATATCCAGTTTTTTCAGCACCGTTTGTTGAAATGATCATTCTTTCTTAATTATATTACTTTTGCTGCTTTGTCAAAGATCTGTGGATTGTATTTGTGTGGATCCATACCAGGGTCTCAATTCTGTTTCATTAATCTATTGGTAATATATTTTCATCAATACCACATAGTATTGATTACTGTAGTTTTATAGTAAGTCTGAAAGTCAGGTAATGTAAATTCTCCAATATGTTCTACTCCTTCGATATTGTGCTGGCTATTCTGGGTCTTCATTAAGTTAGGCAGAACTTACATTGTGATAATATTGAGTCTTTTTATCCATGTAGGTGAAATCACTCTCAAAATATTTAGATCTCTTCTAAGTTTCATTATGAGGGTTTAATATTTTTCCTTATATAGATCTTATGCCTATTTTATTACATTTATATCTAAAAATTTATTTTTATGTCTTTTAATGACTGCCACTCAGAAGAGAATTTGTAATTCACAGTTTCAAGAATGAGAGGCATGCCACACCATACAAGGCCACATGAAGAAGCCCCATGTTCTGTCAAGCAGAAAGAGTAAGTTGAAAACATCGGCAGAAGGGTTTATGGTGGTTTCCATGGAAAAGACAAGAGAAAGCAAGGTAGGAAGGTTTTCGGATTGGATAATTTGAATTCCAATGGGCCCTAGAGTATAGTGGCTGCTTCTAGTTGTCCTGGTAAGTGAAACTAGGATGATTAAAGCAGATAGGAATATTGCCTCTGGTAGTATAAAAGCCACATTGAGGTAATTGTAAGTGTGAGCCCTGGATTGGTTAATTTGGACATAAAAGAACTCTCCATTTTCTCTAAGGTTTGACTAGCCCTGAAGACAGCATACCCCTAGTCAGCAAGGTCCTGGATCATCAAGAATGCAATTAAAAACAAACAAAGAAGAAAATGAAGTTAATACAACTGCATATTAACTCCAGAAAGTTTTTTTGTTGATCCTTGCAGCTTTCTACATAGACAATCATGGGATTTGTAAAATAAATAAGGCATTTTTATTTTCCTCTTCTGAAGTTGTATACTTTTCTTCTCTTTCCTTGTCTTATTGCTCTAGGAAGAACTTGTAGTATGATTTTGAATAAGACTAGTGAGAAGGGAACATTCCTTTTTTCCTGATCTTAGCAAGAAAGCATTTAGTTTCTTACCATTAAGTATGATATTAGCTATTGGTTTTTATATGTGTTCTTTATCAAGTTGAGGATATTCCCCTTATTCCTAGTTAGCATATTCTTTTTATTTTTTAAGATTTTATTTATTTATTTGACAGACTGAGATCACAAGTAGGCAGAGAGGCAGGCAGAGACAGAGGGGGAGGCAGGCTCCCTGCTGAGCTGAGAGCCCCATGTGGGGCTTGATCCCAGGACTCCGGGATCATGACCTGAGCCAAAGGCAGAGGCTTTAACCCACTGAGCCACCCAGGTGCCCCGGCATATTCTTTTTAATAAACAGCCCTGTATTAATTGGATATCCAAGAACCCAAATAATTTAGATTTAGAAATTACAGTAGGGGCGCCTGGGTGGCTCAGTGGGTTAAGCCGCTGCCTTCGGCTCAGGTCATGATCCCAGGTCCTGGGTTCGAGCCCCACATCGGGCTTTCTGCTCAGCAGGGAGCCTGCTTCCTCCTCTCTCTCTGCCTGCCTCTCTGCCTACTTGTGATTTCTCTCTGTCAAATAAATAAATAAAATCTTAAAAAAAAAAAAGAAATTACAGTAAACACAGACATCAATTCCAGATAGATTATAGATCAAAACAATAACATTTCCAGATTATATAAGGAAAACTATTTTCATGACCTTGCCGTGGTAACATTTTCTTAAACAGAACATCACTGCAAAGATAGAGATCAATGATTTGGATTATATTAAATTTAACAAATTTTGTTTACCAAAATAAATCATTAAGAGAGAGGAAATGCAAGTTATGTTCTGAGATATATAGTTTCAACATATTTATTTGGCAATAAACTCAGTTGAAATATATAAGGATATAATTACATAACAAAAACCAGGCATTCCCTCAACCTCCTAGATAGGTAGAAACTTTGAAATCATACTTCATAAGAGAAGGCAAATAAATGGCCAGCAGCCCATAAAGAATGTTGTCAAAATAATTTGTCATCAAGGAAATACAAACTAAAGCCACACTGAAATACCAAAGTTATAACAGAAGCCTAAAAATGCTTAAACAATAACACAAAAAACAATATGGTAATACCAGATGTTGGAAAGATGTGGAGCAAGGAGAATTCTCATATCTTGTTATTCTGAGTATAAAGCTCATGACTCAAAATTCTGCTCCTAAATGTATCCTTCATAGAGCTGTTGACATTTGAGCACCAAAATATCAATCAGGAGAGTCCATATTGTATTAGATATACATATTGCCTAGTACATATTGCTTAGATATAATATTCAAAAACAGGAAAGATTAGAAAACTCTGTATGTGCCTTCCCAGATTTGATCTTTCCTAACTAACCATGAGATTCAAGATCTTGTTTACAGGAGATAAACACTGGAGCAACATGGTCTTAATACTACCAATTTCCCCAGTCTCACTAGACAGGCTAAATACCAAAACGAGAAAGAACAGTGTAGTTAATGTCCTATGGGGGAAAAATTGAGATTAAAAAAAAGAAGAAGAAAGAAAAAAAAGAAAAAAATAGGAGAAAGAATGATCTACAAATAAAACTTCCTTTCCCTTCCTTTTTCAGAATAGACTCTTCTACCTTGCAATGATTCCACATACCCTGTCTGAAGAAGGTACATGTGTACAAGCATGTGCTGTGTTTTGCAATGCTTTGTCTGGATCAGTAATATACCACCTACCACTCGTGCTCTTTTTGTCATTCCCCTTCTCTTCACACTAATTACAAAGTTCCAATGAGACACTGGCATATAATACGTGTTTCACTATCAGAAAGAACTGAATTTTGTTTCCAAAACTAACAGATCAGTAATTAGAAGCAAAGTTCCTCTAATTATAAATGCACTTTCTGTTTATGCCAGTTGAGATAGGGACATTAATGTTCTTAAGAAGATAAATGCCACGGTTTCTGAGAAAAAGAAAATGAGTGTAAGAATACTTTGTCAACTCAAATGATCACACACAAACAGAAGCATTACTGCTTCTCTGAGATATTTCTGGGTGAAATTAATATAAATAAATTGGTACAGTTACCAATGTAAATCAGATAAAAAGTGTGGGTCAATATTTAGCTTAATTCCATAAACAGGTTTACTTTATATAACTTACCAGATTAGCTGCTTTAATACTTGAAATGTTCTATTTAAAATAAACAAAAACGTTAAGATATACATATGCTGGATACATTCTGACAAGAATATTTAATGGTTTCTTACTTTATCAAGCCCAGTAATAATAAATTCCTGTCATTTGTCAAGCTAGACTTTCCAGAGTATAGAAATCTGTCCTCTTAAGCATAAATGAGATGAAACAATTAAGTTCCCATTTATTTCTTACAATAGGTACTTTTTTCCCCTGAAAAATGACAAATTATAGTTCAATATGCCCTCCCTCTAAAGGTTCATTGCTCAAAGTTTAAACTTGGTCTAACCTTTGGGAGTCAGTGATGGAACAGGCCTTCAAAATTGTCTTCAAGTTGAGTTAAATGAATAGTCTTAGAGCTGGCATGTTATTGAAACATGCTCAAAATTTAAGGACACATTTCATGGTCTCTGTTCTTCCCAGTATGTCAGAGATAACAGTAGAGAAAAAAAGAAAGAAAGAAAGAAAGAAAGAAAGAAAGAAAGAAAGAAAGAAAGAAAGAAAGAAAGAAAGAAAGAAAGAAAGGAAGGAAGAAAGAAAGAAAGAAAGTAAGTTCTTTTTTACTAGAGAAAAAATATGCACTAAATAATGTCAGCATTTTTGTTTAAGAATGGATGTATATTTATTCTTGAACAACTATCTATAGGGTAATGATATTAGCAGATCCATAAACCCATAATTTTAGAAGTTGGATATGAGACAATGGTCATTATAACTTTATGGGCCCCAATGTTCTTTACCTATAATGTAAGTACTGTAGTAGATGATTTCTTATTTTCCTCTACCCCTATGATTATTATTCCTATAATTTATTCAAAAGGTGTAAAACCCTGGTAAATAGTTGCTTTTAAAAAAGTGCATTTTTTTTAAATTCAGAGATATTTTCCTGTTACAAAATTTCCATGATGAAATTATTAGTAAGTCGAATCTTGAAAGGTCTCATTTTTTTTGTTTCTGTTCTTCTTATCAAATTTAAGTTCCTGAAATAACTAAAAAGAGAAGATTATCAAATAGACAGGGACAGAGAGAGAAAGCAGAACTATATTTATACATGAAGGGGATGAAAATCAGTAACTGAATAAAAGGAACAGGACTCAAAGTGTCGTTGGATATTTCTCTTTCTGATTGTATGCTGGAAAATAATAAACCATAGTTTCAATATTCTGAGTGAAAATAATTTGAAGGTAAAAGTGTGCTCTCTCAGAAAAATTATGTTAAAAACTTATAATGCTTTCCTTGACTCTAACTGCTCTAATTGTAAAACCACTTTAATTCAGTCTTGCTTCAAAGTAATTTTTCCAAAAATGCAAACATGATTATGTAACCTTAATTTAAAACCATTCAATACCTTTTCATTTCTTTCACATAAAAAATATCAGTGACTCACTATGTCATTAGTGGTATAACTCCAGATTAGTTATCTTTTTAAGCCTTGTACAAACTAGTGTTAAACTTATTTTATTTAATCATTGGAGCCTTTCCTTTGGTCTTAGCTTTTTCTAACTTATTAGAATTTAAAACTCAACAATAAGAAAACATAAAATGCAATTAAAATATGGGCCAAAGACATGAGCAGACTCCTTACCAAAGGAGATATACAGATGGCATATAATCATATGAAGAGTTCTCCACATCATATGTCATCAGAGAAATGCAAATTAAAACATCAAGAAATTATTACACACCTATCACAATGGCCAAAATCCAGAACACTGACACCACCAAATGCTGGCAAGGATGTGGAATAAAAAATACTCCCACACATAGCTGGTGGGAATACAAAATGGCGGAATTATTTTAAAAGACAGTTTGGTGGTTTCTTATAAAACTAAATATACTCTTTATTTTATTTTATTTATTTTATTTTTTATTTATTTAACATTGTAATTTTATTTTACTTTTTTTCAGTGTTCCAAGATTCATTGTTTATGCACCACACCCAGTGCTCCATGTGATAAATACGTGCCCTCTCTAATACCCATCCCAGGCTCACCCAATCCCCACTCCTGTCATCTCCAATACCCTCAATTTGTTTCTTAGAGTCCATAGTCTCTCACGGTTCATCTCCTCCTCAGATTTCTCCCAACTCACTTCTCCTCCCCATCTCCCAATGTCCTCTGTATTATTCCTTATGTTCCAAAGGAGGTGAAACCATATGATAATTGACTCTCTCTGCTTGACTTATTTCACTCAGCATAATCTCTTCCAGTCCTATCAATGTTGATAGGAAAATTGGGTATTCATCCTTTCTTATGGAGGCATAATACTCCGTTGTATATATGGACCATATCTTTATCCATTTGTCTGTTGAAGGGCATATTTTGTTCTTTCCACAGTTTGGCAACTGTGGCCATTGCTGCTATGAACATTGGGGTACAGGTGTCCCTTCTTTTCACTACATCTCTCTATTTGTAATTTCTTAAGGAATCTCCACACTGTTTTCCAAAGTGGCTGCACCAATTTGCATTCCCACCAACAGCGTAAGAGGGTTCCCCTTTCTCCACATCCTCTCCAACACTTGCTGTTTACTGTCTTGTTGATTTTGGCCATTCTAAGTGGTGTAAGGTGGTATCTCAGTGTGGTTTTGATTTGAATCTCTCTGATGGCTAATGATGATGAATATTTTTTTCATGGGTCTGTTAGCCATTTGTATGTGTTCTTTAGAGAAGTGTCTGTTCATGTCTTCTGCCCATTGCACTAAACATACTCTTACCATAGACTGCAGCAATCATTCTCCTTGGTTTTTACCAAAGTGAGTTGAAAAAATATGTATATACAAAAACCTGCACATAGATATTTATAGAAGTTTTATTATAATTGCTGAAACTTTGTAACAACCAAGGTGTTCTTAAGTTGATAAATAATTTGTGGTACATCAAGCCAATCTGAAAAGGCTACCTAATGTATGATTCCAACTATATGATATTCTGGAAAAGAAAAAGACTGTAGAGTCATTGAAACGATCAGAGGTGTCAAGGGTTTAGGGGAGAAAGGGATGAATAGGCAGAGTACAGAGGATTTTTAGGGTAAAAATGATACCAAAATGGTAAAGATATTTCATGAATTTGACCAAACTCAGAATGTACATGAAGAGGGTACCACAATGTAAACTATGAACTCTGGGTGATAATTATTTATCAGTACAGATAAATACATTAAATATAATACTTTGGTGGGAAATATGGATTAAGGGTGTACTATGCATGTGTGAGGGCAAGGGTTATTTGGAAATCTCTATACCTGGCTCTGAAATTTCCTGTGAACAAAAAGCTGCTCTAAAAACCATGTCCAATGTATATTAGACTTTGCGTCTAATGATGCATATATTATACACCACTATGACCCATCAGAAAGGCCAAATTTTAAAAAAAGACATATATAAATATACAAAAGAAAGATGTGTTGTTACCAGAATTTTCATATATAAGTGAAGAAAGTAAATTGGTAAAACCAGTTTGGGAGAATGTTTGGCATGATCTACTAAAGCCGAACATATGCAAACCCTATGAATCAGAATTTCCATTCCTAGATATAGAGCCTATAGAACAGGTACATGGATTTTCTTTTCTTTTCTTTCTTTCTTTTTTTTTTTTTTTTTTGAAGATTTTAAAAATTTATTTGAGGGAAAGAGAGATCACAAGTAGGCAGAGAGGCAGGCAGAGAGAGAGGGGGAAGCAGTCTCCCCCCTGAGCAGAGAGCCTGATGTGGGGCTCAATCCCAGGACCCTGGGATCATGACCTGAGCTGAAGGCAGAGGCTTAACCCACAGAGCCGCCTAGGCGCCCCATGGTACATGGATTTTCTAATGACAGACATATGAGTGTTCATATCAGCACAATAGAATGACAAATATGGTACATAAATTACAGTATAATCACTTGCTGGCATACCATAAAGTAATGAGAATGAATGATTCACAACTACATACAACAATATGTATGTATCTCAGACATAAATGTGAGTTAAAGCAGCCAGATAAAAAAGACTACATTATATGAGTTTATTTATGTAAAGTACAAAACAGTCAAATATATTCTGTATGAAACTGAAATATTGGTTGTCTAGCAGAAAGTGGTGCTTGTTACTTGAAGGCTAAGAGAAGGCTACTTGTGTACTCACAGTACTCTTTCTGAATCTGATTCCTGGTTTCATAGCTGTTGTAACAGTTTGTGAAATTTCGTTGAGCTATATGCTTAGGTTTAGTTTTATATAAAGCTTTAAAAAGTCTTCTTGGAGAGCTAAATACTAGTATCACTAATACGATAATATACACACACACACACACACATACACAACATAGGACATACACAACACAGACTTTAAATATATAGCATATACACAACATACATTTTTATATATACATAGCTAATATGTTTAAGTGTCTGTAAGGATATATCCAAATACTCTGCTTGGCCCTGGGATGTAGTATAAGGATGTATTTCAATTTTATAAGGAGAAATTTGACTTTTACTTTAAATTTTTTTGGTAAAACGTGAATTTCATTGTAATATAAAAACAATTTTAAAAGTTTAATAGATTGCATTTTAATTAATATGATACGTATTTGTATTGAAGCATACTCAAACATTTCCCATTATTAGTTATTCTGGCCTGTTCCTTTGACTGCTTCTTTTCTCTTTTCATTTCTCTTCCCCTATTTTTTTATCCTTTCTTCCCTATTTATACATTTTCTATCATTTTTTTTCTTTTATAGATATTGGCATAAATATCCATCTCTTTGTAAGTATATATTTTCATAATAAATTATTTCATGAGAATAAAATGTTAGGAGTACATCTTAAAGAGTACCAAGTCAACTTTTGTTTGTTTATTTATTTACTTTTAAAATCTTTTATTTACTTGTTTATTTATTTAAGAAAGAGTGAGAGTGCACGCGATGGGGAGGAGGAGCAGAGGGAGAAAGAGAAGCAGATGCCCCACTGAGCAGGAAGCCCAGTGGTGCTCCATCCCAGGAATCTGAAATCATGACCTGAGTGAAAGGCATACACCTAACCTACAGAGCCACCCAGGCACAGCAACTAGTCAGCATTTATTCACATCTCTGGATATCTCGAAATACTTACATTTTGTTTTGTTTTGTCTTTTTAAATTTCCCTTAAGCATTGTGTATTAGATACCAATTTACAACATAAAATTTCATACTCCTCTGAACTGAAGTTTTAGGTTTTTCCTACTATTCATAAGAAAGTAATAGCCAAGTGATGATCTTTAGAATTAAGCTTAATTGGTCTTCAAACTTATTATATTCACTATTATTATATCCTCTCTTCTTACTCATCTATAGAACATTAAAGTCCAGGCTCCAGTCACATCTTTGTTGACCACGTTTTGGAATATATCATTCATTTTCAAATTCCCCACATTGCTCAAAATATTGCCTTTCTGGAATGATTTACCCCATTTGGGTAGAACCCTCCCCATCCTCAATACCTAGTTTTAGGTTTTATCTACTGTGCAAAATATTCCCATTTCTCACCAGAATAATTATCATCATCTTCCATCTTTCTATGTTTATATTGTTTTATAATTAATTAAATTAACTGGAATTTATAGGATCCTTTCCATAGTCTTTGGTACATAATAAGTTCCCAATGAAGGTAAAATGATAAAATCGATGTCTTAATATTATTATAAAAATAATGACCATAATATTGTTATAAATTATAGCATTGCATTTCCTTTTCACTAGATATTAAGCTCACTTGGAAGTGGAAATAATACCTTATGTATTATTACATATATAAGGCCATATTTCAGTATATAAACACACATGAACAAAAATTCATACATATTTTTCAGATATTCTAACAAAAAGGAGAAGATTTTTTTATTAAATAAAAATGAAGTGCAAAAATGTTCTTACTCCCCTTTCCATTCTCTGGAAACTTATTTATCCTAAAAGCTAAGTAAAACAACAGCAACAACAAATTCTGTGAACTATTGAACAACTTCATTATGTTATATCTCTTTTGGTAATTATTACTGGTCCCAAATCAGAGAGTTTGTCTGTATTGTCCTTGATGTCCTCATTCAAGCACAGTTTACAGTTCATCTGAAGTTCTCAGTAGATATAAATTGTCATAGAAAGGTTAGTGACAAATCTCATGCATTATAAAAAGTGAATTGGCTTAGGTTTTAATTTCATAGGTTTAAAATCTCTTTATTATGATTTAAAGTAATACAACTATGCCCTATAATGTACATATATAGAAAAGCATATGTGTATATTTATGTTTGCTATATCTTTAATTTCAAATAGTTTGGAAATATGTTAAGGAAGCCACATGCTTATGTGATTATCTCAAATATACATTAAACTCAGAAACATAAACAACATAAGTGCTTATTTTATATCTTGTGATATATTTAACTGTTTTTCTCACACTTTCTAGTAATGAGAAGAGTAATCTTTGCTGGAATTTTTTAGTGTTGCTCTTTTTATTGATAAAATACTCAGATTGACCTATTTTATACCTAATTCATAGTTTATTTATTTATTTAAATTCAATTAGTCAACATATAGTAAGTCCATCACTAGTTGTTTTGATGTAATGTTCAACAATTCATTAGTTGTGTATAAAACTCAGTGCTCATCACATCACATGCCCTCCTTAATGCCCATCAATACACAGTTTCTAAATATGTATTATTTCATCTAGGATCATAATTTATCAATAGAATATACCCTAGATGCTTATTTTTCCCACCAATTTTAAGAGGAAAAAAACTCCTCTATTGATGCATAATTTTAATAAATTATTAAATCAATTTACTTAGTTAATGTATTTAATAAATTATTGAATCTATAATTTATAAAGTAATTTTTTATATATAAAGTTAAGTTCTTAAACATCCTTTTTGAATGTATTCCTATATAGGTGTAACTCATTTTGTTGCTTAGCATTGTTGTGCATTGCAGATATTGTGTTTTTCTATCTTTTCCAAATTGAAAGTTTGTGACAACCCTGCACTGAGCAAGTCTATCAGCACCATTTTTTGTCTCTGTGTCATATTTTGGTAGTTCATATTTTACCCTTTTTCATTATTCCCATATTTTTTATGGGGATCTGTGATCAGTGATTACAACCTGCTAGAAGTTCAGATGATGGTTAGCATTTTTTAGCAATAAAGTATCTTAAAATGAAGGTATGTACATTTGTACACATATTATTGCACACTTAATGGACTACTGTATAATATAACCAGAACTTTTATGTATGCCACAAAAACAAAAAATTCTCATAACTCACTTTTTTTGTGATATTCACTTTATTATAGTGGTCTGGAGCCCAAACCTGCAATATTTCCAAGGCATGTCTGTACCCATATACAGATTAATTTATAATTTAAATAAAGAATAACTCTCTTGGGAAGCTATTGAAAGACAAAAGCTAGTAAAAGCAATAACAATACTGGTAATAACATTACCCATACTGGACAATCAATTAACCAAGCAATTAACAAACTCCATTACCAGAAGTATTCCAGGATTTTCCTTTCCATATTAGCTAAGAAGAAAATTCAAGAAGACTAAAAAGAGTGATTCAAGGGAAATATATTTGTCTATTCTTTTTTCCTTTAAAAATAAAAATATTAATTTTTCAATATAATTAAAATCTTCCAAAATTTAGAAAAAAGAAAGAAATGAAAATACATTTATATTTGTACTTGACTGACATTAAGTACGTGTTGGAATTGTTTGGCACAGGATGTCATACTTAAGTTAGACAGATAAACCAACACATTAAATAATAACAAACATTATTTTTGGGAATGAATATTTTGGACTTTTATTTAAAAAGAATTTGAGTATTTAAATCAAATTAAACATAAGCTCATTGCCTAAGCAAATAATCAAGAATAAATAATAAAGTACCTCTATGTTTACCAGTCCCAGAGAACTAAGTGCCTCACCAATGTATAAAATGTATAATATTTCAAATTTCCAACTAATCTCATTTAATTCTTGGGCTTGTAATTACTGCACTTTCTCTGCTTTAATTTAACATAGAACATCAGTTTATACTTAAATACTTAGGCTTGAGTTTGAAGTATGTAGGTCAAGCTAGCAGCCTGGAAACCAAGGCAGAACTCCTTCTATTCTGGGAAATGTTTTTCCTCTTAACTCCTTTGACTGGAGAGGTCTGCCCACATTATGGAGGATAATCTTCTGTGTTTAAAATCAATAATTTATCAATGTTAGTCACATCTACAAAAAAAAAAAAAAAAAAAAACAAAAAAAACAAAAAAAAACCTTCACAGCAACATTTAGACTGGTGTTTGAGCAAAGAAATGAGCACAAAAGCCTAGCCAAGTTGACACATAAATCAAGTTACACAGAGCAAGTAGGAACAGCCTGTGGATAAATTGAATGACATTCACTGAGGAATATTCTGTAGCCTTCAGATCTTGAGGTTCATCTGGAGAGTATATAAATCAAAATAGCACAGAAAATAGCACTTAAAAACTTCACAACTTTACAGTTTTCTCATGGAATTTGCTATCTTCATTTTCCAAATGAATTGAAAGTATGTTGAAAATACTTTCCTGGCTTTTATGTATGTGAGAATCATTAAAGTCAATTTGCACAATAATGAAATGGTCAAGGCCCATAACCAATGAGGTGGTTTTCATGTTTACATTAATCTTACATATCATTCTTCCATCTCTAAGGAATGCATATGTGTGTATAATAGTTACCTGTATAGAGATGCTTATTTTAAATAAGGTTAATAGCATTAATTTATTTTTCCTTAGAATGCCATGTTTTGCCAGATCATTTTACTGAATTTCATTTTAATTCTCAGAGTATTCTCTGCTAATGTTGCCATATGATAATCAACTCCAGAAATGAGAAGCAAAGAATAGATTACAAAAAAAAGGGTATTTCAGTTACTTAGGTAAGTTTGCTGTTGGTCCAGAAATGGAAACAAGTAACGTTTTCCCAGACAAGAGAAAAAGAAAACTAGTGTCAATGTGGGTTGAAATTTTTAATCTTAAATAGTAGTAGTAATAATAGTCTCATCTTAATGTGGTTCTCATGGTTAACAATCCAATTTTGTATAGGGCCATGTCTAGTTATAATTTTTTTCCTGTGGATATTAATATCTAAATTTCTAGGTTTATGTCATCTGCATCTGGATCCTTGTAAACTTGTTAATATCTGTTTATAGATTTTTTTGTGGGGAACTGTGGTGAGCAGGACTTGGTCCCCTCCCTTGCTTCTCTTTCGAGTATAACAATGCCAAAAAAGTACATTTTCTCTACTTTTTGTTCATATTTATGGAGGGAAACTTTATAAGACCCTGAGTCCACCTTCATGCCTGAATCTCTACTAGACCCAGGGCTGACAAATCCAAATCTTAATTTCATGATTTATTTAATCACTGTATATAAAATACTTCTCCTTCCAATCACACTTTAGATCTTCTGTACCTCCTATTTTATTTCAATACCAACTTCCTTTGCAAACATATTTCCTTTTCTGGAATGTCTTCTAATGTTGCCATATTTAGCAAATAAAAATCCAGGACTCTAGACCACTTTAAATTTGTTATAAACATCAGATACATTTTAATGTAAATATGTCCCAGATATTGTATATGAGATTCATATTAAAAACTCTATTTATCTTATCAGGAATTCAAATTTTACAAAGTGTTTTATCTCAGCTTTCAAATCTAGACCTTCTGCTGCTCTGTCAGATATTACCTGCTCCACAATAAATTGTCACATGGCTTTTCCACCTGACTAGAATGTATGAATCCACATTGTTTTACCCATAGAAGTTTTTCATGCTTTTATAATGGCAGTCAATATCATGATATCTTATATATTTGTGAGCTTACTATATGCACAGTTAATGTCCTATTCATCTTTACACCCACATCATACACAAAATGTCTTTATGTTAAAAAACAATCAGTTAATCTTTGTTGACTAGATTAATATATATATATTTTTTGCTTCTCCTTTTGATTTAGGACTAGCCTTTGAAATAAAGAACACAATATTAACCCTAACTAATATTTCTAGAATGTTCTCTATATCTTGAGCATTATTTGACGTATTATTTCTGCTGTAATGTGATATATGAGTTTAGCAAAACCTCAGATTCTGCACAATCATGCATTAAAAATATAAGGTAAAGAACAGTAAATTCAAATCATAGGCATTTTTGTAATCAGAGAACCAACAATTATAAAAAACTCTACTAATTATACTAAGGCATATATAAGACAGTTTACATTCCTAAGAAGTAACAAAATGCTACAGTAGATATAATACTTTACATTAAAATGAATAAAAGAGGGGAGAGTCTTCATACAAAGGGTGAAAGGAAGTGCTGTGTTTGTTAAGTTATGGAGAGATAAGGAGAGTGCTCAAAGCTGGTGGAACTATCAAATGAGCATATTCAGAAGAGAATATGGGCTAAACTGAGGAACAAAAGGAGCATGAGATGATTGGGTATCATGTAAAGTATTGCATTGTGTTATAGTTTGCTGTTTCCAGTTGTGTATTTGACCTTGAGTGTGACTACTTTTACCTGGAGGGAAAGACATATATTTTAAAATGTTAGGGAATGGGTGCCTGAGTGGCTCAGACAGTTAAGTGTCTGCCTTTGGCTCAGGTCATGATCTCAGGGTCCTGGGATAGAGCTCCATGCTGGGCTCCCCACTCAGTGGGAAGTCTGCTTCTCCCTCTCCCTCTGCCTCTCCTCCCCTGCACATGCTCTGTCTCTCAAAGAAAGAAAGAAAAGCTTAAAAAAATAAAAATTAAAAAAAAATGTTAGGGAAAATGTAGTATTGACAAATTCTTTCTTACATTAACATCATTCCTTATTTACGAATTGCATAGAAGTTATTCAACATTACAGAAACCCATTAAGGTGCTGATTTCATGAGCTAATTTTCCCAAAAAGTTTATGCACTTAAGTAGTTTTTATTGTTATTTTAAGGAGAAAATATCTACTGAAAATAACAAAGTTTTGTAACATGTCCATGGGAATACAACTAGTAAAATAAGAGCCAGAGTTCCAATAGAGACCATTGGAGGGTATAATCCTCACTGTAATCTATGAAGATGTGTTTGTATTTTTGAATGGTTGTTTTCTATTGAAATCATAAGTATTGATGTTGGTATTTCAAAATTCCAAGATTCATAGGCCTAGAAGCATAAAAACATTCCTTCTTTAAGTCCTTCTGTTATCTACAGAGCATAACATATGAAATTTAACATGTTGATTTCATCATTGTTTCTAAAGTATACTTTTTTGAACAATAATATTTTAATTTCAAAATGTTAAAATTGCTTTGTGATTTAATAATAGTTATATAACACTCAGATCTCATTTATCAAATTTGATTCCTTTAGATCTATGGAGATAAACCCTTGACAGTCATGTATAAAGTTTATACATTTTCTTCTCTGCCTCAAGCCAATTTTGCCATTTTTAGAAACATTATTCAAGTAGAACAATCATATTCTCTTTCTCTGAAATTCAGAATTTTGATCAATGCTTTTCACTCACTTTTTGATGTGATTAGCATTATATTACATAAATTTGGGGAAAGTAGAGCAATCATATCCTATCATATGAATGAAAAAAAAGGCAGAAAAAACAATTTATACAATATTTATGAAGAATGAGGCGTATTTTCACAGAGAAGAGAGGACAACAGAAAATGCATCTGTATTTTCTCACCTATTGTAGTTTTCTAGTTCCTGGTTCCATCCAAGATTTAGCTAATTTTTCGTTAACCGCTATGCATCATTAAGAAAGGCTTATCTTTTTTTACAGAAAGGATACATAAAAATAATTTAAATAATATTTTATTTCAAATGTGAATACTATTTCATTACTTAAAGAAATTTTAAGTGGTAAATTAATTTTACAGTACCTAAGATGATAAATATTAAATATTAATGGCATAAAAGAATATTTTGTGCGAAGATAAATCATATTATGTGAATTCACTAGTTCTTTGTTGCACTAAGTTAAAACAAACCAATAAGCAAAACCCTATGCTATATTCCCAGATATTTTTCTTGAAATCTTACAGAAATTCCTTATAATAGTTGGTAATAAAAACTGACTCTCCCTATGGAAAAGGAAATTACTAACTATATATTTTTATACACCAAGGGCTTTTGAGTCCAAGACTAAACATTTTAAACAGGCCAAAATAGTGACATATTGTGAGAGAAATCCAGCACAGCTAGTTTTTGGCAATGAGGAAAATATTTCCTATTGGAATTTGTTTTGTTGTTTCAAAAATGTCATGATTGTTCTTGATAATTTACATTAAAAATGAATCCTAAAATATTCTTTGAAGTTTTGTTTTATCATATCAAAAAGTATACAATGTTATGCTTTACAGTACACCGTTGATCATACTTATTTTAATGCAAATTATATAATATTATACAGTAAAATCAAGGTTTGAATGTAATTTTCTTTGATATGAAGTTCAAATCTGCTGATTTCTCTTATTTTAAGATGAAAGACAGACACATGGAAAGAAGTAAGAATGCATGATTTATTCCAGTTCAAAAACCAGAACACAAGCTCTACAAAGCTGATTGAGGACATTTTTCAACAGCGGTAGACAGTAGGTGTCTGTCAGAAACAACATTTGAGCAACGCCTGCTTCAATATATCATTTTCAAAGTAAAAAGAATCAGTGAATCCAACCAAATGGGTTTTCTTCCTTCTGTTTTAAACTGTCTTTCCATTGACAGTGTGATTCTCCTCAAGTAGCTCTATCAGCTAACAAGAGCTTTAAGTAACTCAGAACCACTTGTATGAAGATACACTAAACTCCTATTCTTGCTTTTAAATAGTAAAACCATTATGATAATCTCCAAAGGCTACTACTTGTATTTCTGCTCTACAGAAAGATTTTCTGTTGCATACAAGTGCAAATATTCTATCTTCCCATAAAACTTAGAAAAATATTCTATCATGTGGCTAAATGTAGGCATAATTTTCTCTCTTAAACTGTGTGCCCTTATAATGAATAGCCTTTAACTATACCTAATGATGAAGGTTTAAATTAAATATCAACACTTCAATGGTTGATCATAGTATTCATAAGAAAATCTCTTTTATGCAAATGATGTATAAACTAATTTGAATTATACTGTTAATTTTATTGCTAAAAATAATGTAATTGCTGCAGTTTTGCCAAGAAGAAAAACAAGAATATTTTTTAAAATAATTTTAAAACCTCAAATGGATAATTTTGAGTGAAGAAATCTGCAAACTAAACTGAAGCCTAAGCTGTTTTATATGGTCTATGCTATTAAAATGCTTTGTAGGTAGCCATACATTGTCTAATTGTGTATTTTTGGTATCCTTACTAATAGCTCTTAATTTTGCACATCATCATCAAATAGAAAATACATTTTAATTTCATTGAGTCTGGATTTTTTAAAAACATGTATTTCATTAAATTATTCATTGATAGATCTCATTTACCATAATTTTGTGCCAGACACTCTTCCAATCCTTAGGGATATAACATTGAATACAAGAAACAACTGATGTCTTCTTATGGAGCTTATATATGAGTGGAAAAGGTAATGCAAAAAAAAAGTACAATATAAATGATGTTATGTAGTGATAAGTGTTCTGTAAAAAAACAGATATGGAAGGTTTAATACATTTCAAAAGAAATATTGGGTGTGGGAATTATTTAGTATTAAATATGAAGGATAGAAAAGTTTTCACTGAAAAATGTAAATTCTGAATAAAACTGAATGGAGATGAAGGAGCAAAGTTTTAGATAATGTATTCTAAGAGCAAAAGCTCTATGGAAATAGAGCGTCTGATATGTCTAAGGAGCCAGCAATGAAGCCAAGATGGTACAATAAGAGTGGTGATTGCTGTCAAGCAACAGGGAATGAGGTCAAATAAGAAAGAAGATGGTGGGAAAGGATGTGTAAGATGACACTGGAACTTATATAGACTTTGACTTTTCTCTAAGGGAAAATTGAAGCATCGCTGGCTTTAGTACAAAAAAAGTTCCATACACTTTTACAAGATCACTAAAGTTGTGTTGATGCTAGAATGAAGGCAGGTAATGCTGATGTAAGAAGACCAGTGAGGAGGCCATTACCAATACAGGTGAGAGATGATGGTGACTTGGAACAGATTTATGCTGTGCCAATGATGGTGGCCAATTATAAGTATATTCTGAAGATAAAGCCCACCAAATTTCCTGACAAATTGAATAATAGATGTGTAAGAAAGAAAAGGTAAAAAGAAATACTTGAAGATTTTGGACTGAACTATTGTTACATATTAATTTCTAATAATAACGATAGCTAAAACTGTGAAAATAAGATACATCACATGAATGGGAGGAGGTGGATAAAAAGACTTGGAGCAGTCCCGGCTAATGAAATTGGAAATGAGAAAATTCTTGTTAGCAACATAAATATCATACATGAACACATCATCCATGTTCCAAATGAAGGGCAAAGGGGAGAAATATATTGGTTACTGTTAGGATCTGTAAAAATAACCAATAAAGAAATTAGGCTTGAGCAAAAGACCTTTTGAGTTGAGAAATTTTTCTAAAGTCATTTCTTCAGGAAACAAATAACAGCTCAAAAGCACCAAGCCCAACTATTACTTATATTATTCATAATCCTGTTTAGCACTCCTAGCAATGTCTCACCAGTGCACAGATGAAAATTTCGAAGTTTGCTCAGAATTGTGCTGGAAATTATAAAGCTTCCAGGTTTGCCTAAGGAGGAATGTTTTAGCCATTTCAATTCCCTAGTGATTTTTTTAAGAGGATTGCCTGAAAATAAATATCAGATTGTACTGTGGAAATGCTTCAGTTCTGCTCTTGGATCTTGGAATAGAACTGCTCTTGACTGCTGATTATCCCAGATAAAATCACATTTTGTAGTTTTTTCACCCATAAACAATACCAAACAATACACCATTTTTGGAAATTTCTTAAGTCATCTGTAATCTACACAAGTTTTCACTTTACTGTGTTTTTATACAACTGGCACAGTCTGGTGAGTGACTTATGTTGGCCTGGTAATAAATTGGGTAAGGTCAGCCAAGACTTGTATATAACAGATTTACTATTTCCCACTGAAAAACAATTGATCTCAAAGCACACCCTGTAGAAGTCAAGAGTACGGATCTGAAAGGCTGTTTATATATTTAGTATGCTTAGAAATCATCCTGGCTATATTTGTCTCTTAGGCTCCTTAATTACCACTGATTTACTCTCAGACTTTGTAAGCAAACTTAGGTGTCAGACAAAAGACTGTCCACAGGAGTGTGCAAGAATTTACATTCTTACTTTTCTCAAGATGCTTGCTACAAGTTTGGCAAAGGATTTACACTGGATTATTTAAAAGAGAAGCAAAATAAGGTACTTCAAGTAAATAAAGTTTATTAATTTGTATCAGTGTTGTTGTGGTAAATACAAAAGAATTAAGGGACCTGCATGTAGGGAGGATCATGTTACTGACATGATACTAATAATGGCCTCCCTGAGCTTTTGGTCAAGATCCATTCTCCACCCATCCTGGGCATGTGAGGTTATACAACTCATCTTGGAGCCCTTCCTCAGCAGTGTGAGTTGGCATTGTTTCCACTGTTTTGTCTCCACTCTGAAGGATCAGGATCTCCTTAAATGGACAATTACTTGACATGAGAATTCTAGGGGGGATAAATGTCAAAACTTAAAGCCTTACACATCTCCCTATCCTTGCCGATTATTCCATAATCTACAAAGTCTGAATCTTAACACACAAAAAAGCAACTTAAAAAAAAAAAAAGCAACTTTAATCATTCAATATTGCTTTGAAATTAACAATGTGTGTATTACAACACAACTTCTATATATTCAATCATTCCCAACTCCTCCTTCCTTTTCACTGGACAGGGCTAGAGAAGGAAGTGCACATGTGGAACTGGAGGTATCCAAGAGCACCCAATCAGATATGAAAGAGAGCCTAGTCTGATTGGTTGGGTAAATACTTTACCTTAATTTAAATTAAATGGTAATTTACATTGTGTTCTGTGAAAAAATATGTAACTTACATGAACCGATTTGCTATTTTATCAATGTGTTAAACAAGCATATTTAGTAGTAATAAATTTAGATATTCATGAGAATTTTTTTAATTTAATTTTTTTATTTTAATTCCAGTATAGTGAACATGCAATATTGTCATATTAGTCTCAAGTGTACAATATAGTGATTCAACAATTCTATGCATTACTCAGTGCTCACCTGAATAAGAGCACTCTTTAATCCCCATCACTTATTTCCCCATCCCCCACCCATCTTTCCTCTCATAACCATCTGTTTGTTCCCTCTAGTTAAGAGTCTGTTTCTTGATTTGTCTCTTTTTTTCCTTTATTAATTTATTTTACTTCTTAAATTCCACATGAGTGAAATCATATGGTATTGTCTTTCTCTGACGGACTTATTTCACTTAGCATAATACTGTAGCTCCATTTATATTGCAAATATATATGAGAATTTTAATTCCACGTTTCTACTACATGGGACATGTGTGGTATTTCAGTCTCAGTTTCATTAGAAAAACTAACCACTACATGTATGGGAATAAAGGGGACAAATGTAAGAATAAGGGTTTACACACATGTGGATGGAACTTAGGGAATGAAGGTCTGAAAAGATCAGAGCTGAAGCATATGAGAAACTGACATGTTAACCATTAGTTATAAAAAAGAATTTAGGGGCACCTGGGTGGCTCAGTGGGTTAAAGCCTCTGCCTTCGGCTCAGGTCATGATCCCATGGTCCTGAGATCAAGCCTCGCATTGGGCTCTCTGCTCAGCAGGAAGCCTGCTGCTTCCTCTCTCTCTCTCTCCTGCCTCTCTGACTACTTGTGATCTCTGTCAAATAAATAAATAAAATCTTTAAAAAAAAAGAATTTAAAAAGACAAGCATCTTCTGATAAAAGTAAAATTTGTCAGGATGGAAATGGTTCAATTCCATCAACTTGCTTTCATGTGACTTGTGGTTTTCCCTGAGAAATGTTGCCATATTAGGGACTCACTGAGAATTTTACTGTTAGCTATGACCAGCTCAGGCTTGTTGAATGGAAATTTTTGTTGAACTCACAAATAATCTCCTCCTTAATGTCATTAAGGTACTGTAATGAGTTCATTTATAAAGAAAGGGGTAGCTGGGGAAGATTACTGACACCTGTAAAATAGGTTATTTTGATCATCTGGTATTAGAGAGACTCTTTGGTCTATAATTTATCTTGGAGTGCAATTTTTGGGGGAAAGAAAAAAAAATCTATTTGCTAAATTTCAGTGAACATAGTTCTTCCCCAGGCCTCCATCTCATTGAATTTCCAATCTTGGTTTTTCCAAGTCCTTGACCATTTGTCAAAGTATTAGCCATATTTCATGAGTCAATATAGATTTATATTTCTCATCTCTCCCTCTAGATAAATCAGCAATCAAGCATGTAGTTTAGAGTTTATTTTTATTTTTTTTTTATTTTAAAGATTTTGTTTGTTTATTTGACAGAGAGAGAGAGATCACAAGTAGGTAGAGAGAGAGAGGAGGAAGCAGCCTCCCTTCCAAGCAGAGAGCCCAATGCAGGACTCGATCCCAGGACCCTGAAATCATGACCTGAGCTGAAGGCAGAGGCTTAACCCACTGAGCCACCCAGGCACCCTAGCGTTTATCTTATTTGGAGGATTTTCTTGCAGTCACTTACTTTCATGTTATACCAGCATGCTTATTAGCATTATCTGTAAACTAGATCTGATTTCATTTTGTCCCTTAATCAAGCAATCACAGGGGATGTTCCATGAGCATCTGAGACATGAGACACTTCCATATGCAATTTAGTTATGCCTCCAATATGTGTTCTCTTCTAGAACCTTTTATTCACGATTTTAACCTGACAATGGAGTGCTGATAAAGCACTTAGATTCATGGCTTGATGGCTCAGACATTTTGAGTCCAAGATGGACAGCTAGTCCTGGTATTCTGGAGGCCCATGTTAAAACACTCTGTGTTTACCAGGCACAATATTAATGCAGAGCTATTAAAAAAATCTGCATCAGATGGCCTATATTTGCTCTAAAATCCTTGGGGGTATGCATGATAATTTGCCTGTAGCATTCCTCTTTGTCAGAGGCACTTCATCCACCATCTGCTATATCCTGGGCCCCGGTGTCACACCACTTTGCCAGACATTCGGAATCTGTTGCAAAGCTTTCTTTCCTGTTGAACTCAAAACACATAAACATATGTGTTACCTTGTAAATGGGCTTATAGAAATGGGCTGAAAAGGAGTGAAAGCTGCTGCTCAAAGCTAGGATAGATACTAGAGAAAGGGAATTGAGTGGTTAGGTATTTCTTCCATCTCATTCTTTCTTGCAGGTTTGTCCTACTTGCTCAATCCTTTGTACTTTAGTCAAAAGGCACAGATTCTTTCTAATGGTCCATTTCGTGTTAAAAACTCCAGCACACTCAGAGCCAGATAATCTCTCTCTCATCTTTCCTCTTACCTCTTCAAAACTATGTAGTAACAGCTTTCTGCCTATAGTCTTTCTAGGATTCTTTACTCATTCCTGTGCTGCTTCTAAATATTCTTCTCACCATGTAAACATTTTGAGAGCAATCAAATTTAGTATGCTCTCTCTTTCTTAACAGTAACCTGAAGAATTCAGTTGAATATTTTATTGCATTCCAATAGTTTGCAGTATTACTAATAAAAATAGTATTTTAATTTTATCTACATTTCCTTTACTAGATTTGTTTCCTACTTTCTTGATGCTATCATCTTACTTTTGAATCATTGCTTTGATCTCTTCTTGGCTTTTTGGCTAAGATCAAGTGAATTACTGCTTTGATATATTTTTTAAAGATTTTATTTATTTATTTATTTGTCAGAATGAGAGAGAGAGTGAACTAACACAAGCAGGGAAGCAGCAGGCAGAGGGAGTAGCAGACTCCCCGCTGACCAAGCGAGTGACCCATGGGAGACTCAGTCCAAGACCCTGGGATCACGACCTGAGCCAAAGACAGATGCTTAACCAATTGAGCCACCCAAAAATTCCTTGCTTTGATTTTTTTTTGTTTGTTTGTTTCAGGGGGGAATTTAAGTGACTGGTTTAAGACATGTAGATAAGAATGATATAGATTAGGGATATTAGTATGTTTTTGTCATTTACAATTCAATTAATTTTCCTTGCCTTGTTGTTTTCCTTTTTAGCTCATTATTTTATTTTTCTCTAATAAAAAATATAATTATTACTTCCCCACCTTTTGTTTGATGTAATTATTTGTTAATGCCTCTTACTTGAAATTTAGATTTCTATTTTGTGTATACATATCAATTATCAACACTCATAATTTTGACCACATTTTCATTCTCTATTAAGTGCCACAGAATATCTTTTATTTAACCTATAAAATACAGATTTCACTTTTTCTGGCTTTAAGTTTGCTTTCTGTTAATTTGTAATACAGAATTCAGTCATGCTACTAAAACTTTAGACTGCTGACTTTTCTTATTATTATTTGTTCTCATTTCTTCTCAGGCTTTTCTTTTGCCTTTTCAACCTGTCTACACTATAATGAATTCTTTTTTGTTTTTAAAGCTTTTATTTATTTATTTGACAGAAAGAGAGAGCACACAAGTGGAGAAAACTGCCAGCAGAAGGAGAGGGAGAAGCAGGGGGCCTCTGCAGGGGCCCCATGTGGGGCTTGGTGCAGGGCTCCATCCCAGGACCCCTGGATTATGACCTGAGCTGGAGGCAGACGCTTAACTGACTGAGATACCAAGCCACCCCATGAATTCTTATTTATAAGGGATATATATATATATATATATATATATATATTTTTTTTTTTTTTTTTTTTTTTTTTTTGCAGAGAGGGAAAAGCAGAAAAGTTTCTGTTGTCTTCTTTGGTTTCTGATTGCAATAACATTTTTTTTCTTTTTTTTTAAAGATTTTATTTATTTATTTGACAGAGATCACAAGTAGGCAGAGAAGCAGGCAGAGAAGCAGGCAGAGAGAGATAGGAGGAAGCAGGCTCTCCGCCGAGCAGAGAGCTCAATGCGGGGCTCGATCCCAGGACCCCGGGATCATGACCTGAGCCGAAGGCAGAGGCTTTAACCCACTGAGCCACCCAGGTGCCCCTGCAATAACATTTAGATAAAGACCTTCTTTAGAAGTCTTAAAATTAGTGTCTTCTTTCGATTTTTTAAAATTTAATTTAATTTTTTTTATTTTGTTAAAGATTTTATTCATTTATTTGACAGAGATCACAAGTAGGCAGAGAGAGAAGAAGGGAAGCAGGCTCCCCGCTGAACAGAGAGCTCAATGTGGAGGTCATCCCAGGACCCTGACCATGACTAAACCAAGGCAGAGGCTTTAATCCACTGAGCCACCCAGGCACTCCCAATTTTTTAACATTTTATTGATACAAAAATGATCTTTGTCTTACTTTTTTTTTTCTCTTTATGCTTATTTACCCATGAAAGGAGAGAATTTTTTTCTAGCATCATGGATGGCCCTTAATCCCCTTCTGATCATGTCCTTTCTCTAAGAGAATTCTTCTTATCTAAAACTGGAACTCCTGTTTTTGTGTGCAGTCCCTAACAGTAATCTAGTCAGAGTTAACTTACCATGGTTTTATTTTTTTTTTATTTTTTTAAAGATTTTATTTATTTATTTGACAGAGAGAAATCACAAGTAAGCAGAGAGACAGGCAGAGAGAGAGGAGGAAGCAGGCTCCCTGCTGAGCAGAAAGCCGGATGTGGGGCTCGAACCCAGAACCTGGGATCATGACCTGAGCCAAAGGCAGCGGGAGCGGCTTAACCCACTGAGCCACCCAGGCGCCCCAACTTACCATGGTTTTAAACTTGGATGTCATGGGAACATCTCCTGCTCCATTACATTTTTCCCAGATTGTGAGAATCACTTGCAATTATTCTTCCTAGCTTAGATATAGGACAGCAGAACAACTGTCCAAAAAGTATGCAGCTTCAAGGAATCTTTTGGTTTCCATTTCTTGCTATTATGTACAATCATAGATTTTGTTTTAGTTGCTGACATGGTAGAGATTGGCATTTGTATTTTCTAAATAAGACACTCAGGAAACAGAGTTTGGGCAATGAGAAATTATTCTAGTGAGTCAGAAATCTATTCATATAAAATAAGTAAACTGGATTCAAGTAAATGTAAGCTTTGCATTTCCAAACCTAGGGCGATAGGAAAGAGATGTGGAGAGTTGTTTTTCCTTAACTTTCTCATTATGCATTTTCTCCTTTCTGATACTGGATGCAAAATATGTGCTTATATCCTTTATTGCTTTGCCTATTCCAATAACACTGTATTATGTGACAATTATTCCCATATTTCAGCATGTCAGGCTTTTTTTTCTATTGCTGTGAAAAAAAAAATTGTTTTTGCTTTGGCAAGTTTTCAAGGATGTTTTAATGAGAAGTCAAACAAGAGTTACCAGACTAGAGAATCTTTAGACTTGAAGTTCATCTAAGTTTTTGACAATCTAACATTTGTGCTTGTGACAGGTGTCCAGAATTTCAGCATAAGTCCATCTGTCTATTGCCACAAATGTTGTTGTACAGAGTACCAGTAAAAAAGCAGACAAATAAAAGCAGATTTATCCAACAGTACTACGAACACTAGGAACCATATGCTCCCTAGAATAAATAGCATTAGCTATCGCAGGAGCATTTCAATTTTTACATAGTGAACCTAATGTCATAGAGTGAATGCTAATTGTTACTTCCTGCAGTGGAAGTTAGGTTCTGTCAGGTTGTGGCTTTGTGCAATGTCCAATTTCTCTGCCTAAATATAAGGCTGTTGCCAAATTTTATCATTGATTAGGAAAGCACATCTTTTGACCGGAGTAGTAAATCAGTTTGTTTTATTTTTTGATAATGCAACAAGATGAACTGTCAAGAGAGCAGAGAACATCATACTGATAAGAGTTTTGGTTGTGCTTTTCTTTTGATTATAACTGGAAAATTAACTATCATTGCATTTTGCATTTTGCAAAATGAGAATATCCACTTGCAAATTTGTTTCCCAAATTAAAGTAAATAACAGACAATATTGAACAATATTTTATATATCAAGTATATATTTAAGTTTATAGACACGCCAGTGGCAGAAAAAATATTTTTGCCAGTATTAAGTATGTTAGTCATTAAATTAAAATTAACAATTATGTTAGACCTATTTTCTCAAATATACTTTTTTTAGATCTACCTTTTTACTGTATATATTATAGACCAACATCTCTACCCTTAAATGCAGTTCCCAAAAGAATCATAAGGAGCTTTGGGCACCTGGGTGGCTCCATGGGTTAAAGCCTCTGCCTTTGGCTCAGGTCATGATCTCAGGGTCCTGGGATCGAGCCCTGCATCTCTGCTCAGCAGGGAGCCTGCTTCCCCCTCTCTCTTCCTGCCTCTCTGCCTACTTGCGATCTGTTTGTCAAATAAATAGTTAAATAAAATATTAAAAAAAAAAGAATCACAAGCTTTTAAATACAAATATATGATTTAGAAAACTAACCTTTAATATTGTTGCTGTTGCTGTTGTGTTGTTGTTGCTATTATTATTATTATTTCCTTTGGTTCTTCTTTGCTTCCCATAGTGTTAGTGCCCATTTCTAAGTTGTTTTTATCCAGCTGAAAGTATGATACATTCATGGACTAACTTACTTTTCTCCTCACCTAGTGTATTACCTACTTAAAGTGACTGCTATTATTTAACAAACTTCTAATGGAAAGTTCATAGCAGAGTTCCAGAAGTATGAGTGTTCAATTAATGTTTGTAAAATGAACTCACATGTATACAGAATTTCTAATAATAATGCAAATAATAATGTATTATCTTACTCACTAAAAAGTACATTTTTGTGGAAAAAATACCTTTCTGGAATATGTAATTGATAAATAGAGAGACTTAAGTATATTAATTTAGCACAAGCTTAAGTATGTTAATTCAGCACAAACTTGGGCAAACTATATCTATATTCTGAATTAGTAGAATGTTTCTCTATAAAAGAATATGCAAGTTTGAAAAAACATTTTAAAAAATCGGTATTTTAAGAAAATATATACTACTTTAATATAAACTGTCCTATTTATAAGACTGAACCATGCTTTAGTTGAAACCACACTAAAATAAGATTCCTCAAGTTTTTTTAAAGATCACTAACAAAATTAACCATGTTATTTATAACATATAGTGAGTAACTTGTGGAGTACTATAAAACATTTTGAATAATAGTTAATAATTTAAGTAACTCAGTCTCAGTAGAATTATGATTTAGTAGATAATAAAATCCCAATTGTGTAACATGAGGTGCAAAAATGAAAAGATTCAGATTTCTTGAAATTATTAAGATGGGATACAACATAACTCAATATTTAGGATTTCACAAATGTTTTTCTTAGGACAAAAATTTCTTTGCAAAGGTTGAAAGTAAATGGGAAAACTCTGAAAGTCATGGCATATTTGTGGGAACAGCAATGAAATGAACAGATGAAGAATCTTAAAAAAAAAAAAGAAAACTTCAAAAAATAAGATCAAATGAGAAAATTCTCAGGTGTGGAACAGAAATAAATTCAGGTGCATCATCCAAAAAGATCAAAGAAAAAGAACTCTCTAAAGTAAACAGAGTGATACTTTTGTTTGGTTGCCATAACTTTCCTCGTAACTTGTCAGTCTTAATAAGAAAGAAAGTGTAAAAATCTCTCTGTATGACACAAAAACATCACTCCTAAACCTGAAGTAAAGTCACATTGAGCAGAAAACAGTTTTAAAAAGAGCTCAAGGAAAGATCAGAAGCTTTGGTCATATTGACTCTGCAGATTTAATGAAAAACTTGCCTGTAACATAGTGTTCAAATGCTAAGAAACTAGCAATTTTTTTTTTTTTAAGGCTAGAGGATATTATATTTTTCAGAGCACTTATTATTTTGGTCAACTGAAAGTCTCCATAAACTATGAGTTGGGTAATTGCTCCCAGGCATATCTTGGTGCAAACAAATAAAACCCCACTCTAATAATTCAGCAATGCTATGCACTGGATTACATTCTAAGTCCAAAAAAATATTTTCTATTATACTATCAATAAAACTACAAATAAAAATTTAGATAGAAAAGCCTTGCTTACATATGTTTTATATTATTTTTTAAGGAAACTGTTGTGGGGATAATAAAAAATTTTGAAAGGCCGGCTATGTTTTATTATTCTAATATTTGTGGAAATAACATCTGATTTATAAATATTGTGAAGTCAGATTGTTATTAGTTATAATTGCAGCAAGTTTTCCAAAGATTCTAAAGGTTTCCTGAATTATTATTTTTACCTCTTTTCTGGTGAAAATATTGATCTTAGCAATATCTCCTAATGAATCCCTAAAACACAATGTTATTGAAACTGAAGATTTCTCTTATAGACTAATATATGTATATTATAATTACAGAAATATTTTAGGATTCTCTCGTGTGAATCTTGGCTGAATAGTAACCAGTTTAACCATAAAATTATGCACCAATGAGTACAGTATGGCATAAATAAATTGTAGCTATATAAAATCTATCTTCAAAAACAAAAACAAACCTCTGTTAATATTGATGCAGGTAAAAAGGACACTATTAAATAATGTTGGAATAAAAGTAAATTTTATATCCATTCTTCATATGCAATCTGTCAGTACATCTGTCAGCAATGTAAGTTACTATGGGACATAATAGCTCGTGACATTCTAGTACTACTGCTGGAAATAATAATACAGTTGGATAAAATATTAAAATCCTCTTGTTAAAGATCTAAGAGAACTATGAAAACAGTAAGAACTAGATGAGCAAAAAGTTTGCATAGTGAAGAATCAAAGAAAAGTAGGGTACATTTCTGCAGTCTTTTCTTTCATAAAAATTTGTGAAATCTGGAAAACTCAAGGGGTTAAAAAATGTGTACTATGCCTGGTACAGAACTGCTGCTAAAGGATGGAGAAAATGACAGAACTTTTGGTGGTTTTGTGGTGTCAGAGTAGAGAAGTTGATGACTGGATAGGTGCTAAACCCCTAACTATTTCCCGTAAGGAAATCTACCAAATCATGAAAATAATAAAGTTAGAAGCAAACAGCTAAGGTAAACACCTCTGAAAACAGACTAAATGTTAACAAGCTGCTTGTGGGAGTGAAAAAACAGAAAATGGAGGTTGGAACTTGATTGCAAAAAGAGCCACTGAAAATAAGATTCAGTTGACACATGTAATCCTAGACACAAGAAAATGGCATATAAATTAGAGAGAACATTACTCAAACTATAACCCATATAGTGCAGCTTTATCCCTGATTATTTTAAGGCAATATCTACTTAATAAATAACAGGGTGAGTCCTCTCTGAATGAATGTCACTTAGAGTCTCTATACAATGTATATACACATCCATCATTCAAACAAAAATAATTAGACATGCAAAAAGGACTGAAAAGCAAAACAAAACAAAAACACTGTTAAAAATGACTATAGATTACATCGAAAAGGTGTTATGCAAACTTCTGTCATATCACAATGCTTAGAAGAATGGTATGCGTGTCAAGTAGAAAGACAATAATCCCACCTTCAAATATATGTGAAATTTGGGCTACATATATAAAATCATGTTGTAAACTATTATAATTATAAGATGCTATTTGCCAATGAGTTGAGAAATTATACACTGGAAGATATCAAATTAGAACAATGGATCCATCCAGTAACAATCCCTGATCCACTATTAATCCCTGAGTTATGACAAATGTGAAATTTCAGTGTAGAGAGTGATTGCTTATTTTTCAATTATTATTCAATTATTTGTTGGATTTTATTTTCATTTGTCAATTGTAATTCATATGTAAAACAATGAATATGTTTTCTTGCATAAGAAACAATTTCTGATTGAATATCAAAATGAGTCATAAAAATTAAGTTTCTAGATGTAAACAGAAAATTTTACATAACTTTGGGGTAGCTATATATTCTTTTACAAGGGTCCAAGAAGTGTTAGCTAAAGAGACAAATAATAACTGAGAGAAAATTAGCATTAAGAATTTCTATTTATTATGAACTCTGGAACACTGAAAATAAATTAAAAAAATAATTTCTATTTATTAAGAAAATAAATGAAAAATTACTAAACAATTTCTATAAATTTATGAGAAAAACAATAAGTGAAAAATATACATGAATACTCACTTCAAAAGGATATTTAGTCACTTATTTCATAAAAGTGAAACCATACTGAGACATTACCATGTAGTTATCATAATGGCTAAAAGAAAACAATCAATGGGGACGCCTGGGTGGCTCAGTTGTTTGGGCGGCTGCCTTCGGCTCAGGTCATGATCCCAGCATGCTGGGATCGAGACCCACATCAGGCTCCTTGCTCCACAGGGAGCCTGCTTCTCTCTCTGTCTCTGCCTGCCATTCTGTCTGCCTGTGTGCTCGCTCTCTCTCTCTCTCTCTCTCTCTCTGACAGAAAAAAAAAAAAAAAAATCAATGGTAGATATTACTGAGGATTTGGAAATTTCCTACAGCACTTTTGAGAGAGTAAATTGGATCAATTACTTTGGATAACTATTTAGTTTGGATAACTATTTAGCTATATCTACAAAGTTCAACTATACGAATATACGTAGCTCAAGAATTTCCCTTTTTGGTATATTCTAAATCAAAATTTGTTTATATGTTAACCAAAAGACATGACCAAAAAAGTTCACAAAAGCACTCTTGTAAATAACAAAAACTATAAAGCACCTAGATATCCATCTGGTTTATGGATAAATCGATTTTGCCATAGTGATATATTGGAACAAGATACATTAATGAAAATGAACATAATACAAATGAACATGATAAATGATATGCAGGAAATGGGTGAATCTCTACAACAGAAATCAAACACAAATATTACAAAAATGCACATGTGTGAATAAAGTGTATGATAATAGCTCAGAGGTTGTGGGATGGGGTGAGGGATGAAACCACACTATATGTGACATAGTAAAATATAACTTATTGGTAGGCTGAGAATAGTCAAAGATGTATACTTCGAACTGTAAATCAACAGCTAATACAACAAAGAATTGTAATGAGTAAGCCTGAGTAAGCCTGAATGAGTTAAAAAGGAATACCAAATGTTCAATTTATTGTTAAAGGAAGAAAAAATGAAAAATGAAAAAATGATAAAAATAGAAATTAGATTTAAGCATAACCATACCAATAGTTATATTAAATGTAAATGATCAAAAAACCTTATTTAGAAGTCAGATGTTGTCAGATTAGATAAGAAGCAATATTCCAGGTTTACATACTTACAAAAACACACTTTAAGTATGAAAATACAAATAGATTGAAGTAAAATCTTAACATGCTAAAACTAAGAAAGATAAAATGGCTAGATTAATATCAGTATAGTAGATTTCAGAGAGAAAATGAAATATTACCAAGGATAAAGCAGTTCATTGAATAATAATGAAGGACTCAATTCACTGAAAAGATATAATAATTCAACATTTATGTCATAACACCTAAACTTCAAAATACATGAGGCAAAATCTGGTAAAACTACAAGGAGAAATCAGTAAATTCAAAATTGCAGTTGGAGATTTTAATAGCCCTCTCTCAGTAATACATAGAACAAGCAAAAAATCAACAGGGTTCTTTAAGACTTGAATACTATTAAACAACTTGGCTTAATTGAGTTTACAGAAGATACAAACAAACAACAGCAAAAAAACAAATTATTTCCAAGTACATGCAGAGCTTTACTATATTCTGAAACATCAAATAAGCCTTTATAAATTTGAAAGGATTCAAATTATAAATGTGTGTTCTCTGGTCATGATGTGATTAAATTAGGCATAGCATTAGAAATTAGAAATAAATCACAGAAATAGCACTGAAAAATTGCCAAGTATATGGAAGCTAGATAAAACACTTCTAATTAAACTAAATAAACACATTTTGATCTATGGATCAAAAAGGAAACAAAAGGGATCTTAGAAAGAATTTTGAATTTAAATCTGCAGTCTGTGCAAACTGGTAAATTGTATTTCATCATAAGTCTTCTGGTATTCATGAAACTCTATTAAGTGAATGAAAAGGCACTTATTTGCCTCTATATTTGTGCCTCTATATTACCATATAGAGGCAAATATATATAAACATAAAAGGCAAATAGGTATATGGGAATATGTTCAACATCAGTAGTTATTAGAGAAATTTAAATTAAAATCAAAACCCTTTTAGAAAGCTAAAATCGGGGGCCCCAATGGTTCAGCTGGTTAAGCACCTGACTCTTGATTTTGGCTCAGTCATGATCTCAGAGTCTGGAGATGGAGTCCTGTGTTGGGCTGTGCTCTGGGTGTGTAACGGGAGTAAGACTTTCTCTCTCCCTCTCCCTCAGCCCCTCCCTCTACCCCACTTTCGTAGGTATTCTCTCTCTCTAAGAAAGAAAAGAAAGGAAAAGAAAAGAAAAGAGAAAGGAAAAGAATGAAAAGAAGAGAGAGAGAGGAAGGAAGGAAGGAAGGAAGGGAGGAAGGAAGGAAGGAAAATTAAAAACACTGACATACAATGTTTGCAAGGATGTAGAGCAGCTTGAACTCCCGTGTACTGTTAGTGGGAACATAAAGTGGTACAAGCACTTTGGAACATGATTTGGTAGTATCTTAAGAACTTAAATATATACTTAATACTCACCCAGCCATTCCCTTACTGGGTATTCATCACTCCCAACACTACCACAACAACAAACAGATATGTTCACACAAAGACTGGAAATTCATATTTGTAGTAGCTTTGTTTGTAATAGTTTCAAACTAGAAACAACCAAATGTTCATCAACAGGTGAATAAACAAATAAATTGTGGTATTTTCATACAAAGGAATACTACTCAGAAATAAAATGGGTTACTGATATCCTCAACAATATGGATATATCTCAAAATAATTATATTGAGAGAAAGAAACCAGTGACAGAATGCAGGTTATTGGCTGCCTTTGGACAGTGAGAAAGACAGGCAATAAGGATTACAAGGAGACAAGAGAAAAGCTTTGGAGATGATGGACATTCAGTCCCATAATTGTGGTGATAAATGCTATGTCAAGATAATCAAATTGTGTGTTGTAAATAATATAGTTTATTGTATGTAACTATGCCTTCTCAAAGTTGAAAAAAATAAGTCAGTCATCTGTGCTTTAAGTACAAGAACGTTCATTAAGTCATTGTTACTAATGGCAAAAAGAAAGAACAGTAATAGATGATAGATAAATAAAATAAATAAAACTACTTGAGGGGCCATCAGTAAGGAAATATTTTAGTTAACTCTGGTTCATTCAAAGCATTGTATGTTATATAACCTTTCCATGAAAGAGCTAGTTTTTTTTTTCTCTTTTAAATGAGAAATATGAAGATGCTGATATTGGTGTAGAGTGTGATCTGTATTCATAATAGACAAAAATCAATGTTCACATCAATATATTTTTATTTTATTATAAGAATATGGAGAAAGCTATAGACATATTTATAATAGGTTAATAACACTTGCTGCCTTCTGGCTAATGAGAAAGTCATAGTCCAACAACAACAATAAAAACAAATGAAAGAGGGGCATCTGGGTGGCTCAGTGGGTTAAGCCTCTGCCTTCAGCTCAGGTCATGATCTCAGGGTCCTGGGATCGAGCCCCGCATTGGGCTCTCTGCTCAGCAGTGAGCCTGCTTCTCCCTCTCTCTGCCTGCCTCTCTGCCTACTTGTGATCTCTCTCTCTTTCTGTCAAATAAATGAATAAAATCTTTAAAAAAAAATGAAAGAAAGAATGAGCTACAAAGCAAGTTGAAATGACTGTTGGCTAAGTCTCCTATTACTTTCCACATCAACAAATATTTGAAAGCTGACTTCTCTGTGTTAATATATTTGTTGTGCAAGTGTTCTTCTGGGTTCTCCAAAGAAGATATGTTCATACTACATATGTTTCACTTAGAGCATATAAGCCATGTCTTAGAAATTTTCATTCCCAGATTCCTGCCAGGTTTTGCTCTGGCAGTCTCATCTCATTGACAATTTAGCACATCTTGATTTGGAAAAGAAACCTGCTGTCACAAGGAGCTCCTCATCTTTGTTTGCTTCGGGACATCAGTGTTTTCTCCATCACCAGTGTTTCTCTCTTTTCTCTTCACTCACACACATGTTCACACAAGCACACTACATACACAAACACAGAGACTTTAGAAAACATATCATCCCTTCAACTAGTGAATTCATGACTCTGTAAATGGAATACATTTGTTGTTGTTGTTGTTGTTTTTAAGATTTTATTTATTTATTTGACAGAGAGATCACAAGCAGACAGAGAGGCAGGCAGAGAGGCAGGCAGAGAGAGAGGAGGAAGCAGGCTCCCCGCTGAGCAGAGAGCCTGACAAGGGGCTCGATACCAGGACTCCGAGATCATGACCTGAGCTGAAGGCAGCAGCCTAACCCATTGAGCCACCCAGGCGCCCCTACATTTGTTGTTTTTAAGACCTGCCTTGTCCCCCACCCTTTCAAGATAAAATTGTTGAGGACATAATGAGAGACAAAAAAAAAATGAGGAATTTATTTCTTTTAAGATTTTATTTATTTATTTGACAGAGAGAGAGAGATCACAAGTAGGCAGAGAGGCAGGCAGAGAGAGAAGGCTAAGCAGGCTCCCTGCTGAGCAGAGAGCCTACTGTGGGGCTCAATCCCAGGACCCTGAGATTATGACCTGAGCTGAAAGAAGAGGCTTTACCCAAAGAGCCATCCAGGTACCCCCAAAATGTGGAATTTAAACACAAACATATCTGAGACTTGCATTTCAAATAACACTTATAATAAAATGTCCAATAAAAATAAATTATACTCACTTATATTTTCCTTTTTTTTATTATCTGCCTGAAACTTTCAGTAGAGACTCTTGATGTTCATAATAAAAAATGGAAGGGACCATTTCACTTTTAGCAACAATATGTGCAGTTCAAATTAAAATTTCTGGCATTACTTATCTCTTGTTCAATAATAGATCTGGCTAATTAATGCAATAAGGAGATCCAAATATATAACAAAATTAAACTATACACATGTATATATGTGTGTGAGCATATTATATAATATGTGGGGTTTTCTGTGGTTTTTCTCTTTCAGTTTTTGCTTTTCTCATCGAACTTCTTCCCCTTTCCCTTGTCTGGTAAGCTTTCTATCTCTTTTGCTATAGGAGGAGCTTTCAAGTACACTTCCCAACAACTTTCTGATATAGAGAAAAATAATTTTTTATCACTATTTAAACAAAATCGTTACAAATTTGCATGCTGAATAGTCTTTGAAATTCCATATGAATTACAAGTGATATAAATGTAGGCATTAGAGAAGATCCCCAATAGAGTCCTTTAAATCCCTCAGCATATGCCACCAGTAACTCTGCTTATATAAGATCAGGCATGAGCCAGACCAAGCTGTGAAAAATATTGGGAGGTTTTCAAACTAACATTTTTTAAAATATAATTCCTGTTATAAAACTGGTGCTTATATCACACTACACTTATCCAATTAAAGCTTATATTAAAAGCACAAAATATCTATTAACCAAGATATTGTTACTAACACAAATTCATTCCAAAACAGAATTTTTAACTAACTTCACAATTTCCTCATATTGAGAAAATAAGGAACACAGGGCACCTGGGTGGCTCAGTGGGTTAAAGCCTCTGCCTTTGGCTCAGGTCATGATCTCAGGGTCCTGGGATCGAGCCCCGCATCTGGCTCTCTGCTCAGCAGGGAGCCTGCTTCCCTATCTCTTTCTGCCTGCCTCTCAGCCTACTTGTGATCTCTCTCTCTGTCAAATAAATAAATAAAATATTAAAAAAAAAGAAAATAAGGAACAGAATTTAAAATCTCACTTATAATTTGCATTTCAGAAAATCGGGAACCCTGAAGTATTGCCATGTAATTTCTAAAAATCTTTTAGTGTTCAGAAAACTGGTATAGCTCATTGCTCATATTAATTTTCAAGGATTGTAAACAAAACAAAACCTATCATTATTAATTATCAGTGTTCTAATCACATTAATTTCCTCTTTACTTAAAAAAAGTTACAGAAGTTAAATTTTACAGGCTGTTTTAGATTGGGTAAGTTGCACATATTTTTATCAGAGAAATAAAACTATCACACACAATGTTGCTTGTATGCCCACCTCATGGAAAAATGCCAGTATGCTTTGCAGATGGGAGAGAAGTTTTGCAAATAAGGCTTATAACTTTCTCTGTATCAAGAGTTGTTAGTCTTTTGAAAATGCTCTCCAGCCTACCCTACAATGATAAATGGCAAAGTGATGGTGCATATAATGGCAGGATGATCAGTAGCCTGAAGAATCACAGGAATGTAGTAGGTCATCATTTCCATTTTTATTAGAATTCTTTTTTTTTCCCTAGAGCATCATTCCTTTCAGCATTAGCCAAGTTACCTTTGAGCTCTAAGTCCTTGAGCAGATATAATTTCCATGTCACCCAATGCTCCTTTTGTGAACTTTTACAAAATTTAATCCAGGAATATTTTTAAAGTGATACTACACTTTTTTTTCCCCCTAAAGTGATCATATACAGAGAACATAATATAAAGATAATTTCTATTTAAAATGCATAATCCAGGGGCGCCTGGGTGGCTCAGTGGGTTAAGTCACTGTCTTTGGCTCAGGTCATGATCTCGGGGTCCTGGCATTGAGCCCCACATTGGGCTCTCTGCTCAGCGGAGAGCCTGCTTCCCTCTCCCTCTCTGCCTGCCTTATCTGCCTATATGTGATCTCTCTCTGTGTGTCAAATAAATAACTAAAATCTTAAAAATAAATAAATAAAATGCATATTTCATTATGGGTCATGTTCAAGTTGTTTGAAACAATGGTCTACTTTTTTTTTTTTAAGATTTTATTTCTTTAGGGATAGAAAGAGAGAGAGAGCAAGCATAAGCAGGGGGAGCACCAAGGGGAGAGGGAGAAGCAGGCTTCCCACTAATCAGGGAGCCCAACACATCCTGATCCCAGGACCCTGGGATCATGACCTAAGCTGAAGGCAGACGCTTAACTGACTGAGCCACCCAGGTGTCTCAATGGTCTACTTTGAGAAACATATCATAGAATGTCATTTCCTGATTCCTATTCTATTTATTTTCATCACTTATTTATCGTTCATTCATTCCCTCATCCATCCATCCAACCATCCATCCACCCATCCATCCGTTCACAAGATAAAAGACATCTAACATCAAATAATTATTTTGGGAACAAGATTTAAAATCTGACATGTAATGAATGGCAGTAAAATAATTGGGGAATTTTTTCCCCCAATTCCCCTACTTAGCAACCTGTCTCATGCTAGTCTCAATCTTGTTGGGAACTGCCCAGTTTGAGTGAACAAAGACCTGATTTTCCGGTTCTAATTTCAGCTCCTCTGTGTTAAATTAGAATATCACTTCAATGAGATACTTCTACTATTTTGCATCAGCCTTAAAATTTGTAAGACTGTGTGAACATTTTATTAGACCAAGGGCTGTTTGATTAGCACTGACCCACTGCATATACATAGTCCTGGAGTGAATGCAGTTCTGTCTTCCTTCATTTCCTCCATGTGACTGGAAACAAGCATGGAGTTACAAAACCATTAGAACTGGGTTTGCATATTAACTCCATGATTGTGTAGATAAGGAACAGCTGGAAAATTTTTAGACTTTGTATTTTCTCATCTGTAAAATGTACGTTAAAATACCTAATTGCATGAATATTGAAAGCATCGAATAAGATTATGTATGTAAAGTGTTTAGCAGGTTTTGAATTGCCAGGGAATCCATGAAGCGGTTAATTCCACAGCCACCCAAAATGCCTCATCTATAAAACTATACTAAAATCGCTTCTCAGGGGTGAGAATTGAATGTGATCATGTATGGATAGATTATATTCAGACAAAAAAATTGCTATATGAATGCTGGTAATTGTTATTCCAAGAAATAGTGTGGCCTGAATGCTACATCTGTCGACTTCATTTTTGTTTTTATTCATAGAAATCCCATATATTTAAAGTAGGACAATGCCCCTATGTGATAGCTTTCTATGTTAATTAGAACAGAAAAATCAATAATACTGTAAATACATACCATAAATTTTCTACTTATTGCCATTTTATCTAATGTCTAGGCTTATGAGCAATAGACACCAATGCCATTAGGTTCTAATGATTTTTAAATCATATTTGAATCATTTTGCATTATTGCTTATACTATACAAGTGAATTGTCCTACTGTTGCTTAAACATTACATTCCCACTCTCCTTTGCCATAATAAGTTCTTTTTTAATAACTTATCTAGCAGAGACCCTTTGATAGATTTATTTTTTTTTAACATACGTACTCTTTTATTACCTTCATCCACCCAAGGTATTGTTGATCTCCAGGAAGGATAAGTGATACCAACCCCTGCTAACAATTTTTTTTTCAGAATGCTTGATAAAGCACATCATTTTCAGTGAATCCAATGAGTGGCAAGATTATTTTGGTTTTTATGTACTTTTATGTTTCTCAGAGGATCTAGCTGTACTTGCCTTGGATTTTATATTGACTAATATATGGTTAGGTTCTAATGAAGCTTTCTATTTTACACAGTTTATTTAAAATATTCTATGACTTGTTCTCAAATTAAAATATTTTCAATAAAGTCTTGAATTAATGATTTCCTCGATTTGCCTCTTTGGTTTTCGACATGTTGTTAGTGAGGTAAATAGAATGCTAGCAGATAAAAAAGAAAAAAAGTGTTTGTTTTCTATGTAAATAAATGAGACAAGATATCAGCCTGAGATGTCATGAAAAGAATACAAACATGAAATTTAAAAAGAAAAAGGTGAGAATATTTTACAAACTAGAATATTAATAATTACCCATAAACCAAAGTATATTGATATCTAAAGATGAATTATGGAAGATCACACTTGAACTAGTTATGCACTCTATGAATAAGATATAGTACTTTCTGATTCAGACACATTGACTCTATCTGATCTGTATCATTTATTAAACTCAATGCACCACATAGTGAAATAGCCATATCTCCAATGAACAAGACATGTAATCTATTGAATCATTACTTTATACTACCTCTAATATATCATAAAGAAAAGCATACTCTTTTTGATGACATTCAAGGATAAAATACACATTCTGGATCTCATAACAACACAATGCTTAAATAATACTGTTTGTCATTTGAAATCTAAACACATTACACTTAATTCATTGCTATACTTCTGATTAAACATACAGACCAATTTTCACAATCTGGTACATTAAGGCATAGAAAAAAATAAAGTAATGGAGTTTTTTCCACATTATTTTTATCTAACTATATGTATAAATATATAATATATAATAGTATAAATATAAAACTTTATATATTTATCAAATTTCTCCAAAACATAAAGGCCGTAGAGTATTTACAATGAGATTTATTTGAAGGGATTGACACACAATGTTAAGGGCTAGCTAGCAAGTATCAAACCAATAGGAAAGGCCAGCAGGCTAGAAATCCTCCAGTAGGTGGGCACCCAGGTGGCTAAGTCGGTTGATCCTGATTTCCGATCAGGTCACAGTCTCAGGGTCATGAGATCAATTTCCACTTTGGGCTGTGTGTTCAGGATGGAGTCTGCTTGAGATTATCTCTTTCTCCTTCTGCCTGACACCTGCCTCATACTCTTTATCTCACTCTCTCACTAAAATGAATGAATGAATGAATGAACAAAAGAAAGAAAGAAATATGTTTTAAAAACTCTCTGGTAGGAGCTAATGCTACTATTGTTTTTCCCTTCCTTCTTTCTTTCCTTCCTTCCTTCCTTCCTTCCTTCCTTCCTTCCTTCCTTTTTCCTTCCATCTTTGCTTTCTTTCTTTTTTTTTTTTTCTGCTTATTTTTTTCCCTTTGTTTGGGAAAAATATACCACCTTTGTTTGTGGCAAAATATACCACATGCATCTTTATACATAACGATTTATCAGCCTAACCATTTTTTAAAAAATTAATTGTTTGTATACTTGAGAGAAAGAGGGAGGGAGACAGAGAAAGAGAGAGAGGAAGAGAGAGAAAACAGGGAGGAACAGAAAGGAAGGGACAAACAGACACTCCACTGAGCATGGAGCCTGGCATGGGGCTTGATCTCAAAACTCTGAGATCATGACCTGAGCCGAAGTCAAGAGTCCAACACTTAACCGAGCCACCCAGGGACCCCTCACCTTAAAAATTTTTCTGTGTATAGTTCAGTGACATGACATACATTCACACTGTTGTGTAGAATTAAATTTCTTATATCAGTGTTTCTTAAAATGGAATTTTCAAAGGTATTTTGCAGGTTTCAAGAGATTTCTTTTTTTTTTTAATAAGGGTTTGTATATTAGCCAAGATTAATATCACTATTCTATATTCTTATAATATAGAATTTTTCTTCCTTGATTAGTGAGTATTATTTCTTTCTTTAGATAAGGAGAATAATATAGATCATTACCGTTTTGTCTTCTTTTCTTTCCCTTACCTGGAAGTGCAAAAAAAATTTCAACATCTAATCGTGGTAACTATTTTCCCTGTTCCCAATGTAATTATTTGCCCATATTTCCTTATGTTTCTTTACTTTTAAATTGTCCCTTTTTTTTTACACGTTTTATATTGTACTTCTTGGTTCTAACTCTCTTTCAGAAGTAGATACTATGTAAATTTTTTTTTAAGATTTTATTTATTTATTTGATGGACAGAGACCACAAGTAGGCAAAGAAAGGAAGGGAAGCAGGCTCCCTGCCGAGCAGAGAGCCCGATGGGAAGCCAAAGGCAGAGGCTTTAACCCACTGAGCCACCCAGGCACCCAGATACTATGTAAATTTTAAATGTATGCTGAAAATTTTGGTTCCAAGTAATTAACTGCAGACTATATAAATTATAGCTGAATTGAATGTAAACTATATAGACTCCTTTGTTCAGTTATAACAACTAACATCTTTAAACTGCTTACAGTGTGCCAGGGCATTGTGCTAGTCAACTTACTGTGAATTATCTAGTAGTGTAATTAGTAAAATCACCTCCAATTTATAGAAGTTCAAAGAATTGAAGAATTTTCTCCAATATCATGACACAATCCTATTAGGACTCAGGTTTGGCTGAATCCAAGCTCAGGCTCTTAACCACAGTACATATGGCAACCGAAGCTGCATATTCTACTATGTATTTTTGATGGTTTTTCTGAGATTCTTTGTGGGAGAATGTTTACTTCCATCCCCAAAGAAGTGTAACCCTATCTTTCTAACATCTTACTCTTCTACCAAGCCTCTTATCATGTGTTAGTGGAGTCCTAGCCCACTCTCTCCAACCTTAGCTCCCCATAGAGCCTCTTCTCTCAGATCCTCAGTCACCTAGCAGAACCCTCAGACCCTGCTTTACTGGCAAAGCTGCCATTTCTGTACACAGCAATACCACTCAGCAAACCTTTGTTGAGATTTCTTCTCACGAAAGTGACATCCTAACCATTAATTAACGGCACCTCTAAACCTCTGTCCTTCCCAGAGTTCCAGAATTGGGAGGCCCCCCTCTCCTCTATCCTCTTTTTCTCTTTCCTATTCATTCTCCTTAATTTCCTTCACCATCTTATGGGGTGGATTCCATGCCAGGATTCCTCCTTAAAATTCACCCAGAGTCCTCTCTCAGTGGAGTTGCCAGACTACTCCATGCTTTACCTCTCACCTGCTGCCATCTTGAGGCAGAATCTCTTCTGCTGGAAGCCTCAGTTTTGCCCCTAAGGACTTTCAATTGATTGCATGAGGTTTACCCACATAGTTAAGTAGTATCTTTTTAAAATCAACTAATTATAAATGTTATAGGTTAGAACATCAACTCTGTGTATTATAAAAAAAATCTTCAAAGCACTTCCTAGATTAATGTTTAAAAACAACTAATTATAGATGTTATATATTAAAACATATGTTAAAACATCAACTTTGTGTATTATAAAAAATATCTTCAAAGCAATTCCTAAATTAGTGTTTAACTGAACAACCAGGTGACTATAGCCTGAGCCAAGATCACACATAAAAGTAATCATCGCAGGTTCACAGACCTGTATCCCTGGGGCAAATAATACAGTATATGTTATTAAAAAAAAGTAATCTTCGTAAATACTGAGTAAATGAGTTATTGATAGAGTTATTGATCCATTTAATTAAAAATAAAATAAGCATTAGAATCTGAACAAAATATTTAATACCATGCTAAAATTACATGAGAATTTGCTGAGTTTTAGGTGGCTCAGCTAGATATGAAAAATTATTAAAAAACATAATTCTTTTAAGGTAGTTTTTTTTTAAGGTAGTATTTTTAATGGACTGCATAACTTACTCTTTCTTAATAGCCCAATTGTCAGTTTGCCTTCTTACATAAGATCTTAATTTAGCCATCTTAAAGAAATGCTTTAAATCAGTGCTTTATAAAGAAAACAAAATTTCATCATTATTAATAACTGAAATTACCTTAAGTTTGCTATTATGAATTATAGTAGGGTTGTGACAGACTGGTAATTTCCTCCCAATATACATTTTCACTTTCTTCCTGAGTAACAGAATCCTGATTCTTAGCTTGACATCAGGCTTTTCAAGATCAACACTGTATTTTCAAAGCTTCCTTGTACTTATGGCTAGATGTGATCATGTAACTAATTTTTGCCAGTACAATATAAGCAAAAGTGTCCTATGAAAATTTCACAGTTATCTATAATCTATACCCTCAAAAACTAGCCCCCTTGTTATCCTCCCTCCTTCCTTCCTTCCTCCCTACCTCCCTCTTTCACTCACTCACTCCTCTCCCTCCTTTTATCCCTCCCTCCCTTCTGCTTTCCCTTTCTCTCTCTTCTTTCTGCTAGCCTAAATGCTGACATTTCTGGAGGTAGAAAAGCTTTGTACTATGAATAAAATCCTTGAAAGTCAAGCCAAAAAGCAGAAGAACTTGGCATCTCTGAATAGATTATTGATGGGCTACCTCTAAATTTTAAATCAGAGAGAGATAAAATTCTTCTTTAAGTCAATGTTACTTTGAGTCTGTGCTGCTCACAGTCAAAACTAACATATATTATACATTGAAGTACACCATTAACGGGTGTAGTTTTCAGAAAAAATAAATCAGTCTATAAGACAATTTTTAAACTAATATTAAATCTCTTAGTACAAGGAAATTAGAGAAACAATATGTGACTAAAGAAAAAATGTCCTTTTCTCAGCTTTAATACAATTCTCCTTTCTTTCCACCTATATATTTCCTCCTCCCCTCTAAGAATATTTATTTAACAGATATTAAACACCAGGCAATAGTTCTGGCATTGTTAATTTTATATTTAACTATAGACCCAGCAGAGTTTTGTTATTAATAGCACATACTTTGGGGCGAAACCGGTCCAGATCCTAGTTCTGCATGTAAAAAGTATATGGCATTTAACAACTTACTCTAAAGACCTGTGTCAGTTCCCTTATACAAAACTTAGGATTGTAGTAGGGTTTGAGCAGTTAATTTATGTAAAATTGTTTACTACTTGACTGAAACATTATATGTGCTACACAAGTGGTAAACACGTTATTTATACAACATGATGATGATAAGAACACATTAGATTACTGTTTTTTGAGAAATCAAGGATGAGATGTAATCATAGTTTTGGTAGAACAGAAAAAAAGACTTCCAAATATTCAAAATGGACAAGAGAAAGAAAAAAAAAATGATGTGTTTAGAATATTTTTATAAGTAGTTTGTTGTGTCTGGAATACTCAAGAGTACAAAAAAAGAATATCAGTGCCAGATGGAGAAAGACTGACCAAAACAAATAACAAACAAAATCCTAAAGCTTTCATTTTCATTTGATATTATTTTATGTGCTCTATCATTTATAATAATTTCCTGCAAAATCATCTGTCTAAAATTGTTCCATACAAAGTTCTTCAAAGTACTGTCCTTGTGATCCATTTATATCACTTTAGCTACCACAAATATCTAGGAAATGGTATAACTTTTAAAAGTCCAGTGACTTTTGTATGTATGTAAATCACAGCATTGTATTTTTTCTGACCTCTAGTTTAAATTCAGGTTTTTCTTTCCAAAATATTCTAAGCTGTTGCTAGTACAAATATTTTAAATTTATAGAAGTAGAAATATATTCAGCTTTCAACATGATAAAATTCACTTGTACTATCATTTTTAATTTTTTTTATTCTCTAACTTTTCAGTTTTAATTCAATGATATTACAGTATTCATCATAAGTGTTACAAAAAAGTAAACTTACAATGATATATACTTCCTTCTCATTCTTCCTGGCTTTCTTTATTGCCATCATGCAATTACACAAAGATTTAGATAGTAAGATAAACATGTTGTATTTATACCCACGCGGTGATCATTCCCACTGTTCTTTCCTTTTTTTATATATACAGGTTTGCATAAAGTAGCCTTTTTCCTTTGATGGGAAAGTTTTCTTTAACATTGTTATAGTACAAGTCTTTTGGCAGTTTATTTTTTCATCTTTGCATAACTGAAAAAATATATTTATTTCAAAAATTTTTTAAGATATCTGTGCTGGGTATTGAATTTTAGTTTGATAGTTTCTACTCACTTACTTACCTTTGTATTACTTTAAATATATGACGCTCTACTGCCTCCTGGTGTGTGTGTGTGTGTGTGTGTGTGTGTGTGTGTGTGTGTGTTTTGCAAGAAATCTGCCATTTTAATCTTTGTTTTTTTTGTGTGTGAATAATGAATCTTTTTTTCCTCTGGCTGCTTTAAGATTTTTCCTTGATCACCAATGTTGAGTAATTTAACAGTAATGTGTCCAGGTATAGTTTTCCTCAGGTTTCTCGTGTTTGAGATTTATGGAGTTTCATTATCTGAAGACACATGTTTTCGTCATTTTTTTTTTCTTCAAATATTTCTCATGGCTCCCTTTCTTTGGTGAATATCCATTACACATATATTAGGCCTTTAGAAATTGCTCCTTAGATCTTTGATGTTATTTGATTTTTTTTTAAAAAAAATTGTCTATTTGTCTTTTCTCTTGTCATTTCAGATAATTTTTGTCTTCCAGATCACATCTCTGTTCTCCTATGATGTCTATGAAGCTGTTGACACTGTCACTGAATTTTCATCATAGATATTATTGTTTTCATATATAAAATTTCAATTTGGGTCTTTTTAAAATATTCATTATCCTTGACATGCATAATCTTTCCTTAGGTTCATGAAGTTACTGTCTTCTAATTCTGGTAACTCCATATAACATTTCTGGGTCTGACTCAATTGATGAAATTTCTTCCTCAGTATATACCTCGTTTTCCCTCTCTTTTGTTTCTTTGGTAAATTTTTACCTTTCAAATTTTACCTTTTGTGCCCTGAATTTTTTGCATTCCTATCAACATTTTTGAGCTTTAATCTAGGACACAGATAATTTGATTGCATTGAAGTGTGGTGGATAAGCTTTATTAGGCAGGACCAGAACAGCATTTAATGTCAGGTTGATTTCATCCAGCGTAGATACAAAAGCATTCTAAACACTATCCAATATCCTTATGAATTATGAGGTTTTTCACTTTGACTGGTAGAAAAGGAATTATTTCCTTTACTGTATAATGCTGGTGCCTTGCTCCTTGCAGTCTTTTTGGAAGGCTCCTTCCTCTTTCTCATGTAATTTCCTCTCTTTCATATCATACGCAGCTAAAAAATCACAGGGGTCCATTCTCACACCTCCAGAGTGTGTGCATTCTCTCTCAAGTTCTCATGTTCTCTCTCCTTCTGTCTCTCTCCTTCACTCCTTTTACTTCCCTCATGTTTGATATTCCATCCACATGAATTATAGCCTCCTCCTGTCTTCGGTCTTCAAGTTCTCTTTATTCCCTTCAAAGACAAATCTGAGCTCCACCTGTGTTCTTCTTCCTAAGTTACAAAGGAAGAGTTTTCTCCAGGAGTTAAGGTGGAATAATCTTGGGTTTGGCTCTTTTGTTTCTCATGTCTCAGGGATCACTGTTCTCATTATCTGACATTCAGTGTCCTAAAAATGGCTGACATACATTTTATATCTGTTTTTACTATTTAGCTCTTTGAAATAGGAAGATAAATCCATTTCCCATCACTCCATTTTGGTCAGATGAATTTAGTTCTGATTTATAAACTTTACCATAAAAATAGTCTATATAATCAATTTAGAAGATTCAGTATTACATTTCTTTGTGTCAACTAAAACTATTATTCTGGAATTTTATAGATTTATATATGTTAAAAATCCACAAGTTATCTTTATAATAATCAATGCTTTTTAATGTGGACTAAACAAAATATTGGTTTCTTACAGAAATGATCATGTTCTAGATAGGTGTCCTACTTTGAGAATGAGATTATTCTTAAATGGTTCAGTTAAGGTTTTAAGTTTCATAACAGGAACATAAACAAAAGTTTAAAATGTTAAATTGTTTTTTTTTTTTAAGATTTTTTTTTCATTTATGTATTGACAGACAGAGATCACCAGTAGGCAGAGAGGCAGGCAGAGAGAGAGCGCCAAGCAGTTTCCCTGCTGAGCAGAGAGCCAGAATGCAGGGTTGGATCCCAGGAGCCTGAGATCATGACCTGAGCAGAAGGCAGATGCTTAACAGACTGGGCCACCCAGACATCTCAAAGTGTTAAATTGTTTTTAATATTCATTCTACAATATTTCTATGCTACACTAATTATGTACATTTACTTTCTATTAACAGTATTTTGATTTTATTGAGTAAAAATCAGTTGGGTAGTAGTTGTCTACAAAATTTAGAGAACATCTTATAAGTAATAAAGCCATAATTTGGAGGAAATTCTCATGAATGGTGTTTCAAGAAAGTAGGTAATTTTGTCTTTGCTGGATATTACACTTTTCATTTTTATAAAGCTTGCTCTGCTAGATATTAATTCATAGTCTCAAAATGCAGGATATAAATTGATGTTCTTGTTGCATAGAGCATGGAAACATCTGTTGGTTATTAACATAATATTTGAATCTGACAGAATTTAGTTCCAGTTTGTAAAGTTTATTATAAAAATTGTTTGTGTGATCAATTCAGAAACTTTAGTACTATGCCTCATTAGGTATCTAAAATTCTTTCAGAATTTATAGCTTTTTAAATTTCTTTAGGATTTTCAATGTAGTTTTTTGAGTAAATTTGACATTAAAAATGAATAAAGTTATTATATCCATAAACCACTTATCTTGAAAGCCTATTTTATTCTATTTGACTTCATTATAAAAACACGATAACACTTAAAGAACAAGTATTAGAGCACTTGGTTCCCAATAAAATACTTGGTTACTTTATGTGGTTTGAGAAAAGTGATTATACTTTGCCCTGTCTGAAGTTACTTTTCTGGTGGAAAACTCTGAATTCTTGTTTACAACTCTATGTGTGTGTTTATTTATAATTTTGCAAATTATATTTTATAAGTTAAAATCTAAAGGCATATATATATGTTTATAATCTTATAAATGTAATTTGCTCAAAGAGCATAATGTAATATTCTGTATATTCTACTTTGTTGGAATTTAGAAATAAATATCATATATTTTAATAAATATTATGTAAATGTTAGTTATTACTGCATATCTATATCAGATTTGTTCTTAAGAGGTAAAACGACTGCATCTCTGTTAATGAATTATAAAATGGTTTCTCCCAATTTTGGCTTGTTAGTAAACCTCTCAGCTTTTCCTGAGAGGAGCTCTTCTTAGAGAAGTTCCTTCTTCCATCAGTGGTACACCTATTGTACCATCTATTACAGATACTGAACAACTTTATATAGCTCTGACCACCCTTATCTCTAGCAGGAATAAGGTGAGGGAAAATATCAATCTCAGTCTCAGTTTCTTAGGAAATCTTACTATCTTCCTGAAAACAGTTGACAGCATTGATATATTATATGATATCACAAGTAAAAGTCAAAGAAAAAACTTCATAAATATGTCATAGATAATGTATTATTTTTTCAGTTACTTCTCAGTTAAACTCTGCTCTATACATATGACAAAATGTAACCAATACCAACATTTAGTGATATTATCAGAAGGTGAAAGAAAGATAATTTGTATTTTTGCCAAAGGATTATATTTGTTTTCATAATTTTTTCTTGAGATATTTGCCCCCAATGTCTAAGAAAATATGTCAATATTATAGGAATTTTAGAAATATTTGAGTATTCACAATATTTTGAAGACAAGTTCATATCTATGTGTGACCTCCCATAAAATTCACCTGTTATTAATCTGAAAAAAATGAATACATTTATCTATTAAAAGTCATTCTTAAGAATAAGGACAAGTGCATAATCACTTCATTATCTAATAAGAGAGGCTAAGATGTAATGAAATTTTTAAAAAGAAAGCAATTTCTCAAGACTTAGATAAGAAAATACCATCTGTTTTTTTTTAGGCTGAAATTACCAGCCATAAAATTATATAACCAAGAGAAACAAAGTTTTCTAAAGAGCCCAAGGCTTCTTTTTAAATAATGTAATGTTTAAATGAGACACTCAACAAAGGTTATCTCAATTCTGTTCCAGAACTTCCCACTTTGGGCCTTCTTCACATCGCTCATCATGGTTCTCCTTCCTCGCGTTTGTTACTTTTTGAAAAAGTACGCTATTTCCTTTGTCATGTGTTAAAAAACTATAACCTCTGGTTCTGAGAAGGTGGAGCAGACACACTTTTCCCTATTCCTCCCATAAGTATGACTGGAAATCCCAGACGTTCCATACAGAAGAGGCATAAGGAGACTCTGAAGAGTAGAGGGGCACCTGGGTGGCTCAGTTAGTTAAGTGGGTGTCTTCTGCTCAAGACATGATCCCAGGATCCTGGGATGGAGACCCTCCTGGTGGGGCTCTGTGCTCAGTGCTCAGTGGAGAGTCTCCTTCTCCCTCTCCCTCTGCGTCTCTCCCTGCTCTTGCTCTGGATCTCTCTCTCTCTTGCCCTCCTTAAAATAAATAAATAAATAAAGTCTTAAAAAAAAAAAATAAAAAAGATCCTGAAGAGTAGAGAGAAGGCAGACCAGCTAGGGAAATTTGGCCCTGAGGAATCCGATGGTAATTAAGCTCCATAGGCTTTCTTTTAGCTTCATTTTTTTAAGACTTGTAGTTGGAGCACCTGACAACCCAGAAGAGCTAATGGACATGGGCAAAAAGTAGCAACAAACATTGGCTCTCTCTAGACAAAGGAATAGGGAAATACAGAACACTTGTGAACAACTGTTGCTCTACTCTTGTCCAATGCTACAGAAAACAAAACGAAACAAAACAAACCACAGGCCTTGTCACTAACCACACAAGCAAGGACTGAATCAAGGTCCTAAATCTTTACCCTTTCAATACAGTGATGAAGAGGACTGTTACTCTGCAGAGATAGTGTCAGAAAATGCAAGAAGGGAGCCAGGACTTTCATCCCTGAAATCAGTGGATTACATGGGGATCTTGGAATTTCACCTCCATGGGCAGTAGTACCTCTCTTCCTCTCTGGGTAGCAGAAGAAGCCTTCCAATAGGAAATGGACAGTCAGGATATTCACCACTGCCCAGCAGTAATGAGGTCATGCTCTCTGCAACGTCAGTGGAGACCACACGGTGAGTGGAAAGTCCTACTCCTACCCTGTAGTGTAATACTACACTCTCACTGGCTTGATAGTAAAGGCCTAGTAGGGACCTGGACTTTTACCTACACTATTTGGTAGTAACAGGCTAGAGTTCACCTTTCTCTTCCAGAGCAGTATCAGAAAAAGCCAATTAAAAAAAAAAAGAAAGAAAGAAAGAAAGAAAGAGAATTTCAAATAAAATCAAATCTCATAACATAATATAAAAATGTTAAGATTTTAGTAGAAAATTATTTATTGCTTAAATTAAAAAATAGTGATGACATGAAATGCTAGCAAAGAAGTAGAGAAACTCAGTCCCACATACTGATGATTGGACTGTGAAACAATGCAGGCACTCTGGAAAAAGAGCTTGACAATTTATTAAAAAAAAAAAAAAGGAAAAGAAGGAATACTAAACATGCAACTACCATAGAAACCAGCAATTGCACTTCTGGACATTTGTTTCAGAAAAATTAAGACTTAAGTTTGTACAAAAACTTGTACATCAATGTTTATAGCAGCATTCTTTGAAACAGTCAAAAGTTGGAAACAACCCAACTGTCCTTCAACAGGTAAATTGTTAGTCAACTATGGTATACCCATGTCATTGAATACTACTCAGCCAAAAAAAAAAAATAATAATAATAATAATCAAACTATTGATACACATAATAACCAGGCTAAATTTCCAGAGAGTCACGCTGAGTGAAAAAAAAAAAAAAAAAATCAACCTTGAAAGGTAAATACTTCGTTTCAAATTATATAACATTGTTGAAATGACAAAAGTATTCACATAGAGATCAAATTAGTGATTAAGAGGGGTTAAGAGAGTAGTGTGGGTGGAAGAGAAGTGGGTGTGGCTTACAGGGCTTAAAGAGGGATCTTTGTAGTGATGGAAATGTTCTATATGTAATCATATCAATGTCAAAATTGTGGCTTGTGGTAATGCACTATCATCTGACAAGATGTCACCATTGGAGAACCTGTGTAAACAATCATAAGATTTCTCTGTAAATTTCTCACAACTAAGGTGAATCTATAATTATCTCAAAATGAAAGGTTTAATTAAAAAAAAGCGCATGGATCATTCTTCTTATCTTAACTTGGATATCCGATTTTCATTTAATTCAGAATATGTAGAAAGCATTGTTTTCTCCCTCTTTTTATTCTTCAATAGAAATATCATCTATTTTGAGTTTTTGCAGTAAGCTTGAAGGAGAGTATCTCCTCAGAAGAGTAACTTATTTGCTTAATAGCTGTCAAATATAAAATACTGTATTTAATCCATACGTTCAGATTTAGTAGAGGATTAGTATTTGTCCCTATTTGACCTCCAAAAGTCTTTCTCTAAATCTCAAACTCTTAAATATAGTGTGCATTCCCTCACTCAATCATTCACATTTGGACAAACTTCCAAAATATACATCTACTATAGAGCCGTTTGTTGAGTTTCAGACATGTAGAACAGCTATGTAATGAATGTAAACTAGCTACCAACATCTGGGGATATTAAAACTGGATTTATTAAAATAAGAGAGTATGGTCTCTGAAGTCAGTTTGGGTTTATAGCCTTGCTCCACCACTGGCTATTGTATAACTTTATATATATATTAAGCAATCTTTTTGTATCTCAATTTCCTTATCTTTAAAAGGACACATTTATTGCTATCATGCTGGACTTTTGTAGGAAGTGAATTAATTAATACTGGTAAGTATGAAGACCAGTGCCTGACACAAAATGGTCAATGTGAATTATTATCATTTGTTATTAAGGTCATTATTATTATTAGAAGGAGGAGTAGAAGAAGTAGTTATATCATTATTAAACATTCACCCTTCCTCTGTACTTGATCTCTGGATGCCAAGTCCCTAAGCACCCACATGGGAACTTCACTCTAGTGCTCCCACCTACCAGCGAACATCAGGCCCTTTAGGCCTGTAAGGAAAGGGCCTACTCTTGCCATCTGGGTCTTCAGCCTGGGGCCAGCAGTTCCATAAGGCATCGCTGATGAGGCTGCAAAGATGGTTACAGTCAGACTCCATGTAATCCTGTTTTCTTTAAAGAATGTGGGCCGGTCTTGCAATCATGATTCCCAGCTGGTTTTCATGCACTGTACCCCTGGTCAAACCTGGACTAGCTTTAGAGATCCCAAGAGATCTGGCTTCAGGTGTCTCTGAAAGAGAAACTTCTGTTTCATGTCCTGGGTTGGCCCTTGATGATGGGGTATATGTCCCCCAAATGTCCTGACGGTGGTTCTGCCTATTCCTATATAGCCCAGACCCCAGGGGCCTATTCCAGGAAACCTGGATATCTGGATACCCTGCTCAGGCAGGGACATGCACAGTTCCTCCAACACAACTGTCCTCAGTCATCCAGGCCAAATAGGTCTAAGTGGACATGGCTAAGTCCACTAGGCAGCCCATCTTCCTGGGGCTCTAGGTCCCCATACTGCACTCCTATTCAGAACTAAAGAGGTGCTTACAGCCAGAACCCATATAGAACCTTCTGTCCAACTAGGTCTCAGGACTTCTCTAATAGTCACACCACCCAGATTATTTAGAAAAAAAAAAATCATTATTTCTGATCTCAGTGAATGAAGTGATGGTCCCTCTGGTGGCCAAGTAACCTGAACATTAAACTTTATTATTCTTATACACTGTGACAGGTAATCAATCTGTCAAAATTGTTATTTTTGTTTTAATACATCTGGAATTTAGTGTCTTCTTTTCATCTAAATTGCATAATATTAGTGATATTTAGTTGCAAACAACAGTAATTAATTCTTGCATATCTGGAAAGGAAACTTGCTTGAACAATAATGCATTTATCTCAGACTGGCCAAGGAATCTGAAATCAAGCTTGGAAATAGGAAGGTATTAAGTCATCTCCAGGGAGTTGAAAAATAGAAACTTCTCAACAGCCTCCTGGGATTCTGCCTCTAAAATGAATAAATTCTTCCATTATGCATTGATTCTAATATGGATAACTTGTCCCCAGGCAGCTGGCTGACTTCCCTGAGATATGTTGTTAGGAATTGAAATGTAATTATAATATTGATAAATTAACTATTCAGCAGCCTTGATAAGGGAAAAGTTCATTTTGCTGATGCCATCGTATGTGGCATTTTTTTGGCTCTGTGGACACTGTTTATGATTCAATCCTACAGATTCTAGTGTGGCTAAGGAAAGGGTTGTAAGTGCACCGTTCTGACCTCCAGACTACGAAGACCTCTCTAATATTTACATTGGGCAGAACCCTCTCTCATTCTACGTCTGTCTTAGAACATTCAGGCTGGTATAATGGTATAACATAGACTGAGCAGATTGTAACCCACAGAAATGTATCGTTCATAGTTCTAGAGGCTAGGAAGTCCATGATCCACACCCTAGTAGACTTGGTGTGGTGAGAAACCACTCTTGGTTCACAGAAGGCCCCCTTCTAGTTGTGTCCTCACATGGCAAAAGGGGCAAGGGAGTTCTCCAAGGCCTCATCATAAAGGCACTAACCCCATTCATAAGGGCGCTGCCCTCGTCCTCTAATTACTTCTCAAAATCCCCACATCCAAATACCATCACAGTACAGATTATGTTTTAACATATGAATTTTAGGGGAATTCAAGCATTCAGTTTATAGGAGGGCCCTTCTTTCAATGTCATTTTACTTTCTACTTCTCAAAAACTTGTCATCCATATGTCAAATATGCCTCTTTCCGTTCCCTGCCCAGTGCCTATAAGTCTGAATAGATACTAAACTTAAACAAACTGGCATCTTTTGAATTAGCCATGAGAAGTTTTCGCTTTTCCACTGTCCTTAAGGCCACTTTTATTTAACACTATAAAGCAAACAGTAGTATCTGATTTTCATTAAAAAAAAAAAAAACTGGAAAGGGAAATCCTTATATGAACATGATGGGGGGAGGCAATGGCTATCCACGAAAGGAATTTGCATAGTATATATGCATACACACCACACATGCAATTTAATTATACTTTTGCAACCAACTTTGACCTTATTTCAAATACAACATTTTATTTTAATTACAAGATGCTGTTTTAAACTTTATATAGCTCTTTGGGAATCCAGTTCATAATGAGAAGCTTGTATCAGGGAATGTCTTTATGTCTCATAGCAAGTCTTTCTGTAGTGTCAGAGCCAACCAACAAGTCAGGAAACTTTCTGGGGGTGGGGGGATGAGGAGAGAAAGAAGAAATTATTTTCCAAACTAAGGATAATTTGTTTCAATAACATTTATGACCTTATGATTCCCAGCGCATGAATTGCCATGGTACATATACAATATCCTCATTTATTATAAATCTTTCCTGTGCTGTTGCATCTTTTATACCAAAAAGAGGAAGAGCTGTTACCAATGCAGTCAGAGAAGCTAGAGTAGCCCCCTTTTTTTGGTTCCCATTATGACATTCAGTCATTTAGGCTTTCCAGGAAATAGTTCAATTAACTAACTGTATTACCCTCAAAATCAAAAGTAAGTGACCACGATGGCTTTAGCATTTCTCTAAGCTTGACTAAACTTTAGATAGACTCTTTACTGACTCTAGGCTCTGAGCTCATTTATCTTAGAAAACTGAATTATTTCTCTGCTCCTTGGAGATTTTTTTTTGAGATTTAATTTTTTTTTTTTTGTAATCTCATCAGTATCATGACCCAGTAATGTCTTTCTCAAGGACCTGGGAGCCTATCCCTTTGAACTGAAAACATATACCATTCTGTGGTAGAACAGAAGTCTATGTTTAGTGGTGGCCAATTCACAAACACAGATCATAGAGACAAATATTTGCCAACTAAGGAATAACTCAATGTACTCGACACCTCTCATTGACCATCCTCCCTGAAATCAATGTCCTCTGTCCTTTCCCACTAGCTCATCTCATCTCTTAAAAGTCCTCCTGAATTTTGTTTCAGAAGATCTAATATCTGACTGAGGTCTGGCCTCTCTCTACTGCAATCACCTTGAGTAAGTAAAGTCTTTCTTAAATTTTGTCTAGTTCAATTTTTGCTTTTGCAGAAGCCACTGATAACAGGACTTTTCCTACACCTTTGGCACTCTATCAACACATATCCCAGTGGATCTTCAGAAATTTAAATAAGATGCATATTGACCATAATAATCTCCCATTCTTCATTAAGTTTGTTTCTATACAAGGCATCTAAAGCAACAGCATATTTTATCAGGACTTTCTCAGTACAGTGAAACAGCATGGCTTCCTGTGAGACTGCGAACTTCTCAAAGTTGGTGTAATTAAATTGGAGCACTGAGCAAGAGGATTAGTGTTGATATGATATTAATGTTGATATTTTCATATCAATGCAATATTATGTTTTCTACATAAAAACACCATTTGAAAATATTTTCTCTTCAAGCAGTCACCCTCGATGCGGCATCCATACTGAATTATTCCAAGAACCACATCTACAACAACAGCTGCAGTTTGCAATATGACTTGATTAAATGGTTTAAAATTTGCTATCATCCCTCAAATTTCATCTCTTTCCTGATGTGGATAATTTTTTTTTAAATAAATGAGGATATGATAAGAATCACAACAAATGCATATATCAAGTATTTGATAGTGGCACCAAACCTCACACTGAATCCCAGGGAGATATGATACTGATAGAATTTGGTACTTCTTATTAACATTCTCTAAGGGGAAGTAAGGTAAATATGGGTACCAGGAAGTGCTGTTAATGGTCCTAACTCCAGGAATGTAGAGCAGAGTCTAGAAAACTATCCCCCTAGAGCCGAACATTTATAGGAAGGCTGTCTTTCACATACATGTTCTATAGTAGGAACTCAATACATTCCTGTAAATAAGCTGCTTAAACATTAAGTATAATATTTGTTATAGTCAAATATTCTGTGGTGTTACTCTTATATGAAGATAATAACTTCATATCAGTTTTATCTTCCAGTAGTAATATCATATCGCAGAATATGTTCTGATATCTCATGCCTCTCAAATAATATAATGGTAGCAAAATTCTGCAACCTCTTCAAATTCCAAGTATTTCATTTGTAGGTAAAAATGAAACAAGAAAAATTAGCTCAAATATAGTATCTAAATCTCTGTGTCTTGATGCAAAAAAATCAATAAAAATCAAATGCATATGATACTCTGTAACACAATTTATCTTAATTATAATCTAGACAGTATACATTATTATTTTCAAGTTTGCAAGTGTATTGTATAAAGTATAAATAAAGTTCTTATTTTACTTCCTCACCAAAGAGAAAAAACAAGCCATTGGAAAGTGAGGTCAAAGATTTCATTATAGATGAAAAAAATTATTGGAGCTAAGAAGGGAGTCTCATGCTGTGTTTTTGCTTTGTTTTCACTAATTTGTTTTCTGAAATGGGACATATATTCCCTTTAGCTATTTGTAAAATAATCACAATCATACTTCCCCTTGTTCTAAAAGTACTATAAAATTAGGCAAATTAAAATATAATCTTCATTATTGCTTATTTTGAGTGATTTATCAGTCTATTTCAGTTTGGTATATTCCATTTAAAAATTAACCAATATTACATAATTTAAGATGATAGGCATATCAATTTTAATTTGTGTTATTTTTATATTTACTATCACTCAATGGCATCTAATAAACAAATCTAGATATGATTTACCAGTAGTTGAATATAGTATGCTTTATGCCCATTATTGGATAACAAGAATTTAAGATTACATAATTTAAAAATAATGCAGAGTAGAAAGAATGCTAGGCCAATAGTAAAACATACAAGCAAATAATTGACTATCTCATCTCCTGGTCAGTTAGACAGTTTAGTTTAGTTAGTTTAGTTTAGTTTAGACAGTTTAGTTATTTTAATTTCAATTATGTGGATTAGTTTGCCCTAGCTTTTGCTAGACCTATGTTTGTAGACCTAGTTTGCTAGACCAATGTCTAGCTTTTCTTCCTAATTGCCAGCTACTCTGATCTATGGAGACATTGGTCTCATACTAGTTGCAGATGACAGTCTTACATAGATCTTTCTATCGGTTCCTAAAATTGCTCTAAGTTCTAATCCTTACAATAAATCACTTATGTCATGTCATCTATATCAATAAGTTACTTTTTCTATCATTCAGGCTTTTCACTTTTCTTTGATCAAACACTAACTGATACGGTATATGACATAAGTCTTCAGTCAATATATTTTTATTTCTCTTTACATAAGATACAAATACATAGAAGCGACATTACAAAAAATTTAATAATCATCTTACTTGGGTCTTGTCAATGGAACAGTATTGAATGTAGATGCAATTTATAAAATGTTATTGTAATTATATTTTTGTATTAACTTGTCAACTAAAGTTCAGAATAGAAGTGTTCTTCCAAGGTAGACCATAAGAAGAGTCAATATAATTTAATTGTTAATTAAATTTACAGTAGTAAAAGTGACTATAATTGGCTAATGAATACTGTATATATAGTCTTATCTGGTAAAAACATTGTAATTGCAGAGTGATTTATGGATCACAAATGGTGAACTCTTCAAAAGATTCTGATGGTTTACTCTTATTAATCCAGAACCCCCATATGCATGCAATAAATACATTTACATTGTTTAAAAGATATAGAAATTCTAATATTGTAAGATAAAGATATAGAACTATGTGTTTATTACCTGCGGGCAAAGGTCTTAATAAAAAAATTAAAAGACCAATAAAATGTAAAGTTAATGGATGGTTTCATTTGAAAATATTAAAATCTTAAAAAATAGCCATACCAAAAAAAAAAAAACCCACCATAAACAGTGTTAAAATATTACTGCCAACAAAACTGAGAAGTCAAAATTTAGAATAAAAACTTTCAAAAAAGCATTAAATTTTCAAAGAAAGAACAGATAATTTTTTTAAAAAACAAAAGTTATAGTAAAACGACAAAGAAGTGATGGTGAATTATCTAATTAACTTACTTTCTAAGACTAGTGTGACCTTCATACCAAAACTTGTCAAGGTCAGTAAAAATAAAAATTAAATAAAATTAAGTTTAAATTAAAATTAAAAATAAATAAAAATCACTAATATTTGCTTGGAGGTTTAGAAGTATTCAGGTCATTGTAATAATTTCTGGATCAAGCCCTCACCTTGACTATTACTTTTGTTAAGGCAATGATTATTGGCTATTGTCCTTTATCTGTCTCCTAATCTAGGATACGCATCTTAACCTTCATCAAGTCCAACCCCATGTAATATCTATTGTTTTTCAAGTCAAGTGTTTTCTGGCAGTATTTTGGACCATGAAGGAAATCCTTGATTTTGTCCTTACCGTGTGAGATGCAAGGGCTGCTTAGAAAAGCTCCACACATCTTATAATGTTCCATTTGAGCCATAATTCTCCTCCAGGTTATTGTGGCAGCCTTCTATAAGGTCATTTTCTTTAAGGGGTCTCAAAAAGCACAAAGATAAACCATGGGCCATAGCATTTCCATTAATTTTTCAAACACACCTTCTTTTCTCTAGAATATTGTGGTATTAGGAATGCCTCATTTTGTTTCCACTACTCTTTATCCATTTTTTTCCATGATTAGCTGCTCACAAATCTTAATCGACAAAGCATAAAGCCAACCATACCCTAGTACTGAAATAGTCAGTCAATAAATGAATTGCCTAATTAAATATGAATATATAGTTCTAAACTTAAAAAAAAAAAAAGAATCCTAAGAGAGAAACATAGTTTACAAATTAGGACTTGTTATCTACAACAGATACTATCAGATAGCAATAGAAAACATCTTCAAAGTTCTGAGAGAAAAAAAAAAATCTTAGGGATGGCTGGGTGGCTCATTTGGTTGGACGACTGCCTTCGGCTCAGGTCATGATCCCAGAGTTCTGGGATCGAGCCCCGCATTGGTCTCCCAGCTCCACCGGGAGTCTGCTTCTCCCTCTGACCTTCTCCTTGCTCATGCCCTTTCTCACTGTCTCTCTCTCAAATAAATAAATATTAAAAAAAAAATCTTATAATGCAATATTTTACAAGCCAATTTGTTTTTCATGCCCTAAGGTAACTGTCACGTCTCTTTAAGAATTCCAAAAAGTAGGTAATATAGCATCTTTTATAATAAAATGAATAATCATGTAGAGGAAGAATATCAACAAAAAAGCATACAGATCAAAATTCAAAATTCCATGACAGAAAGCATTATAAACATGCAATTATGGAAATACATCAGACGATATAACTTATAGTCTCTCCACAAAGCACTTAAAAATGTAAGATATGATGGTAAATTGTATTATTTTAAATTAACAGTTGATCTTACAATCAAGTAATAGAAATCCATTGAGTGTAAAAATATTAAAATTTATAAAACTACTAAGAGCACCTGGGTGGCTCAGTCGATTAAGCCTCCAACTGTGGATTTTGGCTCAGGTCATGATCTCATGGGCCATGAGGTCAAGCCTGCATCAGACTCCATGCTCGGCAGGGAGTCTTGAAGATTCTCTCCCTCTGCTCTTTTACCATTCATGCTTTCTCTCTCTCTCTAATAAATAAATTAATTTTTTAAAAAGTTATGTTTGATGGTTCAACCATAACTTGAAACGGAAAAATGAAGAAAGTGAGAATGGAATAAAATTTGAGATAAATATAGCTGCAAAGACTATCTTATTAACTACTCATAATATCTTCTATTCAACATAATTAACTATTTCTTGTATCAGTTATCAACTTTGCCACAATGTTACAAATCTTTTCCTCATTTCCTGCTCTGCAATGATGGACATTTCTGCATTGCTGTAAAGACTATATTACATTTTACTGGTTCAAAGCAGGAAGGGGAATTGCTTTTGGCTCCTGTGTGCTGCTGTTTTATTTGTTCTTGCTTCTGCTGCACAGCTTTCAGTAACATATGCGTAAATGTATTTCAGTGATTCTCTGTACCAGGCATAATTGCGCAGTCATTTAAAATATATGAATGATACATCTGTTGGATCCAATATAGTGAACCCCTTTGTATTCTCTTCCTTGTCCTGGCCCAGTGACCATTTAGTAATGATCTTCCCAAGGCATCTGCCACATGTCCTAGACCTTTCACAGCCCTATTGCATAGTAAACTCCTAAAGCTCCAAATCCCAATGAGTATCTGTCCTCTAGACTCAGCCCAACCACAACCTGGAAGGTTGTCTCCTCTTGCCATACAGACCTGGTGAGCAGATGATCAACGTCCTGGCTTTCTGTGCATTCCTGTCCAATAGCATTGGCCTGTGCGTACTCCAGATGACTGTGCTTGGTAGGCAACTGTGGATCAGTTCCAGCCATGTAGCCTAGGAAACTTATGTGACATCTAAAGGACTTTAACTCCACCTTCTACAGTGAACTGGAAACTTGGGAAGGGGGTGCACTTTTTATGTTCATCCTTCCTAAAGTACTCTTCCATAGCCCTAGGCACATTTTTTGTTTGTTTTCTTTCCATATTTATTATCACTCTCCAGTTCTGATTAAAAAGTCCTCATAACAAATATCCTCTGTCCAAATTACTGTGTGGTGTCTATCTCCTGACTGAACCACAAATGATACTTTTAGTCTGCAAACCCTATAAGTACCGGGACAGGAGGCAGGCCATCTCTCTGTATCTAGCAACAAAAGACAGTGACCAACACAAAGCATTTTCTCTGTAAATGCTTGATTGAATTAAATCTAAAAATGGGTTTGCATTGCTTTATCTCATGGTTCCTCAGATTTCTTCTAAATGATAGCAAATATTCTCTATACTTAGTACGAACAGGCACATAAGGTTTCCAACTATGTTTCAACAAAAATAGTGTAAAACATGAAATTTTTATTAGTTATTAGGTAAGGCAGGAGATTGTTTCAAGAAATAATGTGTAGTCAACTCTGACAAATGCTGCTAAGACTTCGAAGAAGAAAAAAGTGTCATTTTTGCTAATGCTGATGTGGTTGTTGATTTAGCAGGATCAATTTCAATAGAGGCATAGAGGCAGAAACCAGATCAGACCGGTTGGACTATAAAGCACAGGTGAAGAAATGAAAACAAGTATGGAGCTTTTTTTTTTTTTTTTTTTTAATATAGTTTCGTGAAATTAAAATGACATTCCACTTCTTCTTTGCTTCCTTTCTTTTTATTCTTGTTCTCTTCATCCCTCAATAAAAACCGTAAAATTTTATAAAGAGAGTGGAAAAGATGAAGTTAAAGATATAAAGCAGAAAGACCATAATACAAGAGAGAAAATGTCGGGCGCCTGGGTGGCTCAGTGGGTTAAAGCCTCTGCCTTCGGCTCAGGTCATGATCCCAGGGTCCTGGGATCTAGGCCCGCATCGGGCTCTCTGCTCAGTGGGGAGCCTGCTTCCTCCTCTCTCTCTGACTGCTTCTCTGCCTACTTGTGATCTATCTCTCTGTCAAATAAATAAATAAAATCTTAAAAAAAAAAGAGAGAGAGAAAATGTCTTTGAGCAGGTGCGAGGTGGTGAAATTGAAAGCAAATACCTGAGAGCTGGCCTAATATATATAGGAACACACTCGATACTTTAAAGAAAAGTGAAGAAGCAGATATACGCAGGAGGTTATAGAGTTAGTGGTAGAAATAGCAGAGATTTCACATCTCATGGCTTCTAGTTTCTTAGTAGATAAGGGAGAGCCAAGAAAAATTTTTCTTCCTAGGGGGATAATACCTAAATAGAGAATTTCACAGTAATAATAGTGGCTATTTACTTTGAAGATCACAAAATTTAAATGAAGAAAGTCCTTTCTGTTATTTATTTTTCATTGATAATGTTCAATTGCTCAAGTGCACAAAAAGTAAAGGTAAATAGTTGAATTTATGCAGATGAATAGGAGAAAACATGGATGGAAATTAAGATAGAGAATTGTAAATATTTTCAACAGAATCGTGGATGTTGTAATTTAAGAAGGGTAAGCAGTGAACGGTAAAATGTGACTGATGCTAATGATTAGGTAAATTATTAAAACATTATATATACATATATAATATACATTATTTATATGTATTCTCTGCACTGAAACCATGTTATGGAAAAACTAACATAAAAATATAAAAACACTATAGGGAAATAATATAATAAAACACAGACCTCTATGTTCTATCTTACATTCTAATCTAAACCTTTTAAGACCAATCATCCTTCCACTGCTTGTGTATTCACCATCAAACTTCATCATTTTTTCTCAAATATATGAATGATGTATTTTTTGGATCATGATAATTACCTAGAAGTCCTGCAACATTACAAAGTGAGAAGGACTACACGTTGTCTAATGTCTAATAGGTGAGGCACCCGGGTCCCCCCTTCCAGTATTGAGGATGAAGAGGCCACCTTCCCTAAGTTCATGTCCCCTTCTAGAAACTTCCAGTGATTTGTGGTTGTGGGTATATATGGCATGGCCCCTCACCCAAATTAGAGACAAGGCTGAAGGCCTATTCCACCTCCAGAACTCCCCATCCAAGAAGTTAAGATCTTTTTTCAACTGCATTGTAGTTCACCTTACTCTGCCCATTATTTTACTCTTTTAATGGTTTTGACCTCAAATGTCTTCAAAGGCTGTTTCAAAAGAAACCAGATTTGTGACTGTTAGTTTCAGGTCAGAAGAAAGCAGTTAGAAAACAGACTCTAGAATGAGATTTTGTAACTATTTATCCAGTGTCTAGCTGGCAATAAGGTCCTCATCAGGGATGATAGGTAGAACATGAAATTGTGGTGTGTTTGTTAGATTTTCACTAGTGATGATCTGGAAAATGTACCAGTGGAAAGGAATTCCCCTGAGGGTAAATGATATCAAGCATTTGAGAAATAAGTAAGAGATGACAATTATGGCACTAGATACTTAGGAAACCAATGTTTTGGGGAAAAGAAAAAGACTAAGAATAACTTATCATCTATTAAAATTTAAGTTTCAAAGCCATAACATGTCCTTGGTAAAATATAGAAAGACTCCAACGTCCCATATCAGAAGGCAGAAAAAGATTAGGAGAAGATAAAGGATTAGATCATAAGAGAATAAATCTAAAGGATGCAGGATGGTGGGACCTATGTCCTCTAATTAATTCATCAACCTGTTACTGGAAAAAACCTGATAGATTCTGAAGGGCATCAGCAAACTATCACAAAACAATCATATTGTTTCCTATTGCAGCTGCAGTCCAACTGTCCTGTCTTTGTTAACTCACATTACTATAGCCTCAGATATATAAGATATATTTATTAATCTGTGGTGTGTTAACTGGCCACTGGCTTCTGCTATAGTATAGTTCAAAGGGAATTGGCATCTGGGCCGATCTGTGCAATATCACCTTGTTGCATTATATCAGTGATGTCGGATTAATCAGACTACCAAAACGACAACACAGGGAAGGCCTTGGCAATGCAAATGTCTTTGAGAAAGAGGGAAAAAAATACTATAAAGTTTCGGGGTCCTGCCACATCAGTGGTTTTAGGGGTCCAGTGCTCTGAGGGCTACAGAGACATTACTAAAAATGTAAAAGATGAATTATTGCATCTGATTCTTTTCACCACTTAGGTGTAATTACAAACCCTGTCAGTCTTTTGGGGCATTCTGGAGGCAGCATGTTCCACAGTTAAGGATATATATTTTGTCTCCATGACCAGCATATAGAGAAGAAAAATGTAAGCTTTTTTAACAGATAGTTTCACTAAGAATGTGAAAAAGAAAGAGAGAAGGGGTGGAAGGAAGGAAAGAAGGAGGGAAGGAAGAAAGGAAAGAAGGAAGGAAAGAGGGAGGGAGGGAGGGAGGAAAATGAAAGGAAAGGAAGGGAGGGAGAACGAAAAATGGATTGCACCCATTTGGAGCTAGCCCAGGCAGAGAACTATAAAGGAAAACTCCTCTCGCTGGGCAGAAATTTGGATGGTGTACTCTATTATCCACTTGCAGAAGGAAAAACAATTCAAAGTAAAAAACATACAAGGAATGTCAGATTTTTTTTTTCCAATCTCAAGACAATTTTTGGGGGATGTGCTTGTGTAAAATAAAATGTCTACAGTTTTCGTGGGGGTGGAAATTAGGTTGAAACCAAATCAAATACCTAGACCATCAGAATTCATGATTTCACATATCAAAAGCTTGTCATCTCCCCTGTCTTTCATTCTCATCTCTTTAAAAGTCACTCATGTGGATGTCTTCAATTTCAACATATATAAAATAAGATAATTCCCTCCTCCAAATCTGTATCATTGACTAGATTAATTTTCCCCAGAAGTGTTAATATTTTCTAGATAACAAAAATGAAAACCTTGCACAAAATAGACTCTTGTAAATACTCTTAATTTGTGATATTTATTATACATGCTCTATTTTTTTTCTTTTACTATCAATAGTCTCTTTACCCCACTGATCATCAGGAAATCACTTAGTGAAATGTCTAAGTTTTGTGTAGGACAACAGAGATTTAGGCAAATTTTTTTAATGCCTGAAAATAGGCACACCTTTCTTTTTGCTAGGATTTTCATGCAGTGATTTTTATTAGTCAGGTGAGCAGTTGCACTGAGTTTTTGATTTATTGTTGAATCTATGTTTATTCTTAGGGCACCTCAGCTTTCACATTCCTATAGAGATAGCCTGTGTCTAGAGTGGAACATAATTTACCAGAGCATGCTTCTTTTTAAAGATATGTAATTTTTCTTTGTGTGTTCCTCACAGAATGCTTCTTTGCAAGCTCTAGATCTCCTCCTGTCCCTCTCCCAACACTTTTGGTATTTGAAGAGTATTAGCTTGGGTGAAGGGTTTGGTTGGAACCAGGGGTGGGACTGGGATTCAGGATGCTGGGGTTCTGATGACATCTCAGTCTTGGGCTAGCACTGAACCCACAGTTTAGACAAGGTAGGCTTTCTTCTTCTACTGTTCCTTCCCTGCCTTGAGTATTGTTCTCCCTACTTAGTCCTTTATTTCCTTCTACTGCAAAAATTCCTGTTAAAGAGCAGGAATATAGAGTTTCCTGTCTACGACTATTACCAGGCCCAAGTCTGCACCAAAATGGATGCTTATGGGGGCTCTTTGTGATCTTTTTTCTGTCTAGTTGGTGGATTCATGGCAAAGAGCCTACAAAGGGGTATAAACTCCCCAATTTTGCATCTCCAGGGATTTCACACTATCTCAGTATCCCTAGCACAGGTTTTTCTAGTTTGTCTGTTTTTCTAGCTGAACTATTATGGTATCCTGTTGTAGCTACTATCTCAGATGGACATGTGTTCGAATCTCCTCTCTTTCTGAAGATGCTGTTTCTTCTTAGATTTTTGGGTCTGTTGTTTGTTCTCTCCTACCTCAACTCTATAATGAGTTAGAGGGCAAAAAATCAGAAATTTCAAATGAACTGTGGATTATTTTGTTGAAAGGTGGAAGAGACGCTCCTTCCATTTCTTTACATCCCAGGGTGAAAAGTAGAAACTGCCTTCACTTTTGAAGGATAATTTTTTATACATAGAACTCTAGGATCAGGATCTTTTCTTCTCTTAGCACCTTAAAGATGCTATCCCTTTGTTTATTGGCTTTAAATTTTTTATATACTAGGAACAAGTATATACTTCTACATAATCACAAATTATCACACTGAAGACATTTAATAATGATAAAATGTTATGTAATCTAGAGCCTATATTCAAGTATCTACAATTATCTAGATAATGCATGTTATAATAACCTTTATAACATGTTTGTTTTCAATTGAGGATTCAATCAAGGATCCAATCAGTGTTAGCTTATAATTCTAGAATCATTCCTCTGTTTATATTTTGACTCTCATGACATTAATGTTTTAGAAAAGTCCTTGAGGAAGTGAAAAATAGCATGATTAAAGATAGCATGCCTGGAATTGAGGTTATCAAAGAAGTACAGTTTTCAGAAATTGCAAGGTCTAGAACTAAGCTATCTAATATAGTGGCTACTAGCCACAATTGGCTTATTAAATTTAAATGCAAATTAAAATAAAATAAAAATTCAGCTCCTCAGTTGCACTAGCCACATTTGAAATGCTCAATTAGCCATAGAAGCTAGTAGATGCTGTATTGGACAACACTGACACTGAACATTTCTTTTACTACAGAAATTTCTTCAAAAGAGCTCTGGTATTGACTATAACAGGGGAAGCTGACCTGAAAAGTACACATGTATTTTTTTTTAATATTTTATTTATTTATTTGACAGAGAGAGACCAGCGAGAGAGGGAATATAAACAGGTGGAGTGGGAGAGGGAGAAGCAGGCTTTCCGCTGAGCAGGGAGCCTAATGTGGGTCTCGACCTCAGGACCCTGAGACCATGATCTGAAACCCAAGACAGATGCTTCGTGACTGAGCCCCCCAGGTGTCCCACATGTGTATTTAGTTAAGACATAAGCTGTAGTCTGTAATGAGGTGATTTAAAAAAAGGTAACATTTTTTTTTTTAATTTTTCAACTTACTACTCCAATAAAACAATTCTGATAAAACACCTTCACAAGGGGCACCTGGGTGGCTCAGTGGGTTAAGGCTTCTGACTTCAGCTCGGGTCATGATCTCAGGGTCCTGGTATCGAGCCCCGCATCGGGCTCTCTGCTCCACAGGGAGCCTGCTTCCCCCTCTCTCTCTGCCTGCCTCTCTACCTAGGTGTGATTTCTCTCTGTCAAATAAATAAAATATTAAAAAACAAAACACCTTCACAATGTTAGAAGCTTAATATCTTTTTATGTCATTTCTCTGACCTAGCACAGGGCTTCATCATTTATCTAGATATAAGATGGCTAATGGCTTCTCCATTTCTTATTAACATACCTGCATTGAAATCCAGATTTAAAGGCAAAAGAAAATAAGGCTATCTCCACTTCTTTTAAAGTTGAGAAATAAAAGTAACACAGTAACTTCTACTCATATTACACTGACAAACATTTGGTCATATAGTAACAAGTAACTCCACAATATGCTGAGAAATGTAGTTTTTAGTTAACATCTGTGTACCCACTTATAATCCAAAAGGTTCTAAAACTCAACTGGAAAATAGTGGTGGAGGGAAACACTGTCTGATAAAGTTCTGGATTAAGAACAATAATCAGAAAAAATATTAACCATCTTTTTAATATTTCCTTCCTATAGTATTGGGTTTAATACACTATTAAACTTATATTCTCAGGAAATAATTATATGTATTATGATTTTTAACATACTAATACTGTTTTAAAGCATGTCAAAGTAATTGCTTGATGCTTTGTACCTTTCAGAACATTTTCCCACATTTATCTTATGTATTCCTTTGACAAGAAAATCAAGGGCTTAGTATATTCTGGAAAGAGTTCAAGGTGTTCAGGATACAGAAGTGGTCACTATGAGCATATAAACATATTAACCACTCAATAAGATACTTTCAGGTAGAGTTAGTTCTAGTGATAAAAGTAAAACAGAAAAATATGTCTGGGACCACTTTACCTAAGGTGATCAGGTTAGGCTTCTCTGATTAAAGCTGGCTACAGACACACAAATCTTTTTACTTAGTTGGGACATGACACAGGATATTTAAGTTTGTTAATCTATCTTGGAACAATTAATCATTGTCAGATACTTGATACCATTCTTATTCACAGATAAAGACAGAATTTTAGTTTGATCTTCTAACATCTCCATGGTCATGTAATTGTGAAGAGTCGAACTACCACTCAGAAAATTGTGTCTGGTTCCAAACTCTTGCCAACACTGTTCCTCTTCTTCTGAGACAAGCTCTTATTTCCAGGAATAGATAGAGGAGATTATTCTGGCATCATGTATCTTGACACCATTCTCCCAATTACATTTTGTATTTGAAAGCAGATTTGACATATCTCCATAGGAATGATCAAAAGACTAAAGTACATTTGACACTAAGTTTTCCAATAAGTTGATGTTCTTCTTCTTCAACCATAATGTATCAACAACTTGGTTTATAAGATTTCAAAGGACAAGGATTTTGTCCATAAAGTTCATGTAGAAGAATTATGAATTTGGGGTTTCTAATCAAAGAGGGAGTGATCAAATAATGATTTAGAAATAATTTTATGTTCACTTATAAGTTCAAACTCTTAATGATATAAATTGTAAAAATATACAATTTCCACATATTAGATGAGTGAGCAAATTTTTGTTTCAATAATAGGAATTACTTTCTTTATTGAAAATTTTAGTTTAATACATTGCCCTATAATGTGTTTTTTTCTTATTTTCTTTATATTTCATATCTTTCTAAAGTTATGCTAGAATTTCCCACATATCTTATTGACTCACTAATATTCTGTGGCTGTGGAGTTTTAAATTTCTTGTGAATAAAATCTCATCATCTGAGACAAAACTGAATGGCCCCAAAATATAAAACTACATTCTCAGTACCTGAAATAGGAATCTCAAAACTTCTATAAAAGTTGGTTATAATTTTATCATTTTTAACTGTCTCAGATATTACTTTATCTGTTCTTTTATAATTTATTGATAAATTTATTTCTCAAAATGTATTCTTTCAATCTTCAAACCCAAATGGTGACTATGAGCTAACTCTCCTCTGCCTTCATCTGTTTTGTACTGAATCAGGTCAGCATAATAGAAAAAACATGCTTTTGAAGTAAGGATAACTGGGGCTTAGATCCTGTCTCTTCCACTTACTTTGTGAACTATTTAATCTCTTTAAAATTTAATATATAAATCTGTAAGTAATAGGAATAATTATATCTCTCTAACAGATTAATTGACATATTACAAAGAATACATTTTACTCTGCAAGTCCCACATATATTCTATGATAGGCATTACCTATTTTAGAATACATTGATCCACATTTATGTTTTTTAATCAGCTTTTATTTTGAAGTTAAAAAAAAGTATAATTAATTTTAAAAAGCTGTCAACAGTCTCATTAAATTATGTCTATATATTGATTCTAGTGTTTCCTATACATATTATACTTCAGTCAATGAAAGTGAATCATCTACAGCTGATCAGAAAAAAGACTGTCAACTTCTAAGATTATTAGCTAGTTATATTGTAAATGTTTGTGATAATTAACATATGCTTTGGATTTTTACAAATTATAGTAGTCAACAAAATTTATGCTGCACAACATGTTTGTGTGTTCACATCCATGTAAATATTGTTTTATTTTCTTTTTTCAACTGTATTAATTTAAGTAAACTGAAAGTATATTTCACTGTATGCACCAAGATTATGATTTGCTACCAAAAAATGTGTTATATTTGGAAGGTAAAGTGAAGCCTTAACCATAATGGTCTGAAGGTTGGTGTGGAGCACAAGATTCTGACTCCTTTTATTGGCATAGGGCAGTAGCTGGGTCTGAGCTCCCTCAGATCCCATTGGATCTCTTCCTTCACTTCTCTTTGTTTTGTTCCAAATGTTATATATACCTTCATGTAAAAGGGAGTCGGGGTTTTTGGAGGGTCATACACATCGTTGAGGTTAGAGTCCTTGAGACTCATAACTGAGCTTCAGTTTGCCCTCATTGGTTCAAATTTCCCTTGTAGAATCTAGTTGATCCCCATACCTTCCCACTTCATGTTCCACTTTCCTTTCTGATTACTATTACTCCTAAACTTCAATGACTTCATGCTCACCACCTGACAAAGAGGCAAAACCCTTCCACAGACATCTTTACACGTTCTTTATAAATGCTCAATATCTAATTTCTATAACATGCCTTTTATTTCATATCATCACATCAATTCTATTTCCTTGACTGCTCTGATATATAAATCCCAAATATATCCTGTTTATATAACAACATATAAAACAGGCAATGGTAATAGAAAGTGGCAAACATATAGCAGACAAATGCAAACAATTAAAAAAAAATGGAGACTAATAATCTTCACATCAGGCAAAGTACACTCAGGTCCCAAAGCCCTTGCCCCCTGGCCACAGAGAATACGCTGGCACCTGAAGTCCACATAGCTCTTTCATGAGATTTGACAGTATACGGGCTCACAGTCAAAAGTTTAACAATTTCATAAAATAAAAACAAAACAATACAAATAAAACTCAGACCACCAGTGAAATATTGAAATTATTACAAAAATAAAAGAGCCTTCCACATTGTGTGTGTGTGTGTGTGTTTTGTTCGTTTGTTTGTTTTTAGCACATTGTAATATGGCACTTAGACTTAAGAGGAAATACAAACAAAACTGATAGTTTCTAAAAGTAATAATAATGAAAATCCTATCTATAAAAAAGTGTATTTGTAAAGAAATAGAAGCAATAATAATAATTTTAAAAGCATAAGTTAATGAATTATAAAACAGGAAAATAAAACTGATCAAGATTTTTTTTATTAACATGTAATGTATTATTTGCCCCAGGGTACAGGTCTGTGAATCATCAGGCTTACACATTTCACAGCACTCACCATAGCACATACCCCCCAAATATCCATAACCTAGCCACCCTCTCCCTCCTCCCCTCCCCCAAGTAACCCTCAGTTTGTTTTGTGAGATTAAGAGTCTCTTATGGTTTGTCTCCCTCCTGATCTCATCTTGTTTCATTTTTTCCTTCCCTACCCACCACAACCCCCTGCCCTGCCTATCAAATTCCTCATATCAGACAAATCATGTGATAATTGTCTTTCTCTGATTGACTTATTTCCTTCAGCATAATACCCTCTAGTTCCATCCATGTCATTGTAAATAGCAAGCGTTCATTTATTTGATGGCTGCATAGTATTACATTGTGTGTGTGTGTGTGTGTTCATCTATATATATATCTGTATCTATATAGATATAGATATATATATCACATCTTCTTTATCCATTTATCTGTTGATAGACATCTAGATTCTTTCCATAGTTTGGCTATTGTGGACATTGCTGCTATAAACATTTGGGTGCATGTGCCCCTTTGGATCCTTACATTTGTATCTTTAAGGTAAATACCCAGTAGTGCAATTGGTGGGTCATAGGGTAGCTCTATTTTCAACTTTTTGAGGAACCTCCATACTGTTTTCCAGAGTGACTGCACAAGCTTGCATTCCCACCAACAGTGTAGAAGTGTTCCCCTTTCTCCGCATCCTTGCCAACATCTGTGGTTTCCTGACTCCTTAAATTTAGCTATTCTGATGATGCGAGGTGGTATCTCATTGTGGTTTTGATTTGTATTTCCCTGATGCTGAGTGATATTGAGACTTTTTCATGTGTCTGTTGGCCATCTGGATGTCTTCTTTTTTTTTTTAATTAATTTTTTATTTTTTCAGCATAACAGTATTCATTATTTTTGCACCACACCCAGTGCTCCATGCAATCCGTGCCCTCTACAATACCCACCACCTGGTGCCCCCAACCTCCCACCCCCCACCCCTTCAAAATTCTCAGATCGTTTTTCAGAGTCCATAGTCTCTCATGGTTCACCTCCCCTTCCAATTTCCCTCAACTCCCTTCTCCTCTCCATCTCCCCTTGTCCTCCATGCTATTTGTTATGCTCCACAAATAAGTGAAACCATATGATAATTGACTCTCTCTGCTTGACTTATTTCACTCAGCATAATCTCTTCCAGTCCCGTCCATGTTGCTACAAAACTTGGGTATTCATCCTTTCTTTTTTCTTTTTCTTTTTTTTTTTACAGCTTTATAAACATATATTTTTATCCCCAGGGGTACAGGTCTGCGAATCGCCAGGTTTACACACTTCACAGCACTCACCATAGCACATACCCTCCCCAATATCCATAACCCCACCCCCCTCTCCCAACCCCCTCCCCCCATCAACCCTCAGTTTGTTTTGTGAGATTAAGAGTCACTTATGGTTTGTCTCCCTCCCAATCCCATCTTGTTTCATTTACTCTTCTCCTACCCCCTCAACCCCCCATGTTGCATCTCCTCTCCCTCAATAATCCAATCAAGAAATGGGCAGAGGACATGAACAGACATTTCTGCAAAGAAGACATCCAGATGGCCAACAGACACATGAAAAAGTGCTCCATATCACTCGGCATCAGGGAAATACAAATCAAAACCACCATGAGATATCACCTCACACCAGTCAGAATGGCTAAAATTAACAAGTCAGGAAATGACAGATGCTGGCGAGGATGCGGAGAAAGGGGAACCCTCCTACACTGTTGGTGGGAATGCAAGCTGGTGCAAACACTCTGGAAAACAGCATGGAGGTTCCTCAAAATGTTGAAAATAGAACTACCCTATGACCCTGCAATTGCACTGCTGGGTATTTACCCTAAAGATACAAACGTAGTGATCCGAAGGGGCACGTGCACCCGAATGTTTATAGCAGCAATGTCTACAATAGCCAAACTATGGAAAGAACCTAGATGTCCATCTACAGACGAATGGATAAAGAAGATGTGGTATATATACACAATGGAATACTATGCAGCCATCAAAAGAAATGAAATCTTGCCATTTGCGACGACGTGGATGGAACTAGAGGGTATCATGCTTAGCGAAATAAGTCAATTGGATGTCTTCTTTGCAGAAATGTCTGTTCATGTCTTCTGTCCATTTCTTTTTTTTTTTAAAGATTTTTTATTTATTTGTCAGAGAGAGAGGGAGAGAGAGCAAGCACAGGCAGAGGCAGAGGGAGAAGCAGGCTCCCTGCCAAGCAAGGAGCCTGATGTGGGACTCGATCCCAGGACGCTGGGATCATGACCTGAGCCGAAGGTAGCTGCTCAACCAACTGAACCACCCAGGCGTCCCTGTCCATTTCTTGATTGGATTATTTATTCTTTGGGTGTTGAGTTTGATAAGTTCTTTATAAATTTTGGATATTAGTCCCTTATGAGATATGTCCTTTGGAAGTATCTTTTCCCATTCTATAGGTGGTCTTTTGGTTTTGTTGACTGTTTCCTTTGCTGTCCAAAAGCTTTTGATCTTGATGAAGTCCTAATAGTTCACTGTCGCTCTTGCTTCCCTTGCCTTTGGTGATGTTTCTAGGAAGCAGTTGCTGGGCTAAGGTCAAAGAGGTTGCTGCCTGTATTCTTTCTCCTCAATGATTTTGATGGATTCCTGTCTCACATTGAGGTCTTTCATCCATTTTGAGTCTATTTTTGTCTGTAGTGTAAGGAAATGGTTCTTCTACATGTGGCTATCCAATTTTCCCAACACCATTTGTTGAAGAGGCTGTCTTTTTTCCATTGAACATTCTTTCCTGCTTTGTCAAAAATTAGTTGGCCATAGAGTTGAGGGCCTATTTCTGGGCTCTCTATTCTGTTCCATTGATCTATGTGTCTGCTTTTCTGCTAATACCATACATTTTTGATGATTACAGCTTCGTAATAGAACTTGGAGTCTGGATTTATGATGTCACCAACTTTCGCTTTCTTTTTCAACATTTCTTTGACTATTTGGGGTCTTTCTGGTTCCATATAAATTTTAGAATTATTTTTTTTCCATTTCTTGGAAAAAAAATGATGACATTTTGATAGGGATTGCGTTAAATGTGTATATTTCTTTAGGTAGCATAGACATTTTCGCACTATTTTTTCTTCCAATCCATGAACATGGAACACTTTTCCATTTCTGTGTGCCTGCCTCAATTTCTTTCATGAGTACTTTATAGTTTTTCTGAGTACAGATTCTTTGCCTCTTTGGTTAGGTTTATTCCTAGATATCTTACGGTTTTGGGTGCAATTGTAAATGGTATTGATGCCTTAATTTCTCTTTCTCTTGTCTTGTTGTTGCTGTTTAGAACTGCAACTGATTTCTGTGCATTGATTTTATATCCTGACACCTTAGTGAGTTCCTATATGAGTTCTAGCAGCTTTGGGTGGAGTCTTTTGGGTTTTCCACATAAATTATCATTTCATCTGCAAAGAGTAAGAATTTGACTCCTTCTTTGCCAATTCAGATTCCTTTTGTTTGTTTGTTGTTTTATATTTTTTGGAACAATTTCAGGAGAATAGGTATTAATTCTTTAAATGTTTGGTAGAATTCCCTTGGGAAGTCATTTGGCCCTGGGCTCTTGTTTGTTGGGAGATTTTTGATGACTGCTTCAGTCTCCTTACTGGTTATGGGTCTGTTCAGGTTTTCTACTTTTTCCTGGTTCAGTTTTGTGATCAAATTCCTTTTAAAAATGAGAAAGAAAGCATATACACACAACATAAAAGTCAAGGGGAGAATAACTCTCAAAGCAAATAAAATTTTTGAAAACAGAGACTTATTTGCTCAATATTAGGGAAATAATTGTTAACCTCTATCAGGGTTAGAAAACGTTTTATAGAAAAGTCCACATAATATTATTTTCAGCTATGTGAGTCAATGCTGTCTCAACTATTCAACACTGCACTTTTAGTGTGAAAGCAGGTATAGAAAAGTCCCAAAGAAATGAGTATGGCCAGATTTTTCCCTGAGGGGAGAAAAATCTGTGTTTTGCTGATGCTATCCTCGATGATGTAGAAAATTCCCAAAGAAAATATAATTTGTCAAAAATAAGTCTCACAAAGAAAGGAAGTTCAATGAATTTCTATTAAAGGCATAGAAAATATTTTATCTACCCTTACAACAGGGAAGTAAACTTATATGTCTTCACAGAAAAAATATCAAAATGTGAAAAGCCAGATCATAATGCCCCATGTACTTTGTGTGGAGCATATAAAAATAAGTATGATCAAAATATTATTTCAATAAACATGTTGGACATTGAGTTATTGATTCAAATATTAACATATTAACAAAAAGAATCTAGAAATAATTTAAAAGTGTATGTAAAAAAGTGGAGTTTGATCCCCAATATAAGAATTATTAAATATAAGGACAGTCAGTAAAATATTTCACCATTAAATATATTTAAAGAAAAAAATTGTGTGGTTATCTTCAGTATGTTCAACAAGAATTCAACAAATACTCTTGATTTTGTCACATCTACCCTCATATTGTATATCTAACCATCTGTCATCTAGCATATTGTGCAGCTGTCTTGTAAGCCACCATCTTCCTTGATAAGATAATGCTAACACCATTCCTGATAGAATAAAAAAATGAGGCAAAAGTACTGTTCCTATTCAATACCATTGCAGCCAATGCAATTAGAAAAGCAAAAGACAGAGTTACAAGAAATAGAAAAGAAGAAATAAAGACATTTTTATTTAAAAGTAATATACCTGGGCGCCTGGGTGGCTCAGTTGGTTAAGCAACTGCCTTCAGCTCAGGTCATGATCCTGGAGTCCTGGGATTGAGTCCTGCATCAGGCTCCTGGCTCCATGGGGGGTCTGCTTCTCCCTCTGACCTGCTCCCTTCTCATGCTCTTTCTCACTCTCTCTCTCAAATAAATAAATAAAATCTTAAAAAAATAAAAATAAGATACCTGAATTACCAAGAAACTTGGTGATAAAACTGTAATAAAGGGGATAAAATATTAAATAATCTAGCAGGATATAAAATTGGCATACAAAAATAGCCTTTTGTATATAATTGAAATAATCATTTAAAAGGCATAATTGAAGAAAAAAAGTTACGTTAGCAACAAAACAGAAAAAAAGTATTTAGAAATATACTTGGCAGAAAGTATGAAAATCTATGAGGAAAACATTTCAAAATTATAGAAGTTATTGGTATAGATTTGCATAAAATTAAAGACATCTCTTCTAAGATATAGTCATTTGACATAGTGGGGATAGTTGAATAACTGAAAATATGATTTTCTTGTTGCAGAAAAGAAATGTGGATTTTACTGGGAAGTGAAACAGCTTTATACAATGCTGATAAGTCTGATTTTGTAGGTGGTGACTAAGATGGGCTGAACCCGGTCATGGAAAATGAATTGTTTATTGTGATAACAGGGCTAGGGAAGAGTCATCTGAAGGGACATCAAAGTCACTCTGAATGATATCAGGAGGAGAAATGAAGAGAAATACAGTGAATCAGGTATGCAAATCATCAGTACATTCAAGGGAGTATCACAGAACAAGGAGCTCTGTAGATGGGGATGACCCTGAGAGGGTGACATTATGCATTATAATTTGTGATCAGATTAGCTGCTCTTTCTTTAGTGTAAGACTTTATTTACTGCTTTAGGAAGGGGCATATTTTTAATTACCATTGTTTGCTTTTATATTCTCCTTGTCGAAGGGAACGTGTTAAAATTTGTACGCACTGATCTTTTTTATATTATCTAAAGAATAAAATTATATATTGAACCCAGAAGAACAATTTCCATAAGGATAGGAAGGAAGTCTTGTAGGTAATTAAAAAACGGAAATAAGAAAATAAAAATTAGATGCTATATCCTTATCTGTTTTAGGAAAAGATAAAAAAGGGTATTTTGGCTGTTTTTTAAAGGAGCTGTTGTAATTTTAGGCCACAGGACTACATGGGCCATCAAACCACAGAAGGATTTGCCTTTGAATTATGTACCTCAAATTTTAATAGGGACATTGACATCATAATGTTTATCTTAAGAAGAACAACGGAAATTACGTTATGAAAAAAAATTAAGTAGTTGGACAAGTTCACTTTAAAAAACAAAAGCAGGAGGACCCCAGCAATTTAGGATGATGTTCTATTAAAAAAAGGCATGATATCAACTCATTCAAAATAAATGGTTGGTACACAATGTTTAACCCTGGAGAATAGCTCTTCAAGGAACAAGTGCTTTGTCTTTGGAGATAATTTTCCCTGGAAAAGATTGAGCTTCTCTTAATTTGATTGATATAAGTGAAGACTCAAATTGCATTTCTTAAGAGACAGCATGGAATGTTCTCCTCTTTAAGAAAACAACTGTATTAGATGGTTTTTAGACTCTTTAAAACCCTGATAAATAATTCTACATATTATTTGATACAGTATAATGTGTTAGTAAACCAGTTGAATTAATAATTCACTTCACCTACTCCAAAAAGAATTTACTTATGATCTCATTAGTGTAATTAAAACAATAATTTCATTGATTTTTTTATGTTATCAATAGAAAAAATATATGAACTTTAAGTTTACTACCTAGAAATAATTCCAGCTAATCCTTTTAGCCAAAAAATATAAAAAAAAATAAAAAGGCTTTATGTCTTGATGTCAAGGTCTAAAACTAAGCATTTGGTGTTCAGAAAATGAATTTCTTTGTCTTCAACTTCTATGGGAGAAATTAGTCTACTTTATAGAAAAACACTTATAAGTAGTGAATTTGAATTTCCATGAAGTTAACAAGAATGTTATAAGAAATAACTCTTAAAATAGGATAGGAGAGGAAGACATTACTTGTAGTACATATTTTAAAATCCATAAAATTATATGATACCATAAAAGCAGGAAAATAATTATGTGATAATCAGCCATCAAATTCAAGGTCACAATTTCCTGGGAAGGATGTATATTTATTAATATTCACACTCCTAATTTTAAAATGAATTATGCTTAAAGTTCACTTATATAAATGGTTTTAGCAAAAATATAGAACGTCAAATCTGCCTTGAATGAATTAGGAGATCACCTACATAAAGACAGACATAGATGATACATTTTTAAATAAACCACTACTAAAATTATGTTGATGCATTATTCTATACACTTTAGAAGAATTTCCATGTGAAGTATCAGTTTAAGTTTTCTGAAAAGAAAGGATATGCAATAAATTACTTTACAAATGGATTTTAAAACAATGAACAAAACTACTTACATTGATGTTTTTCAAATGTTCTTTTATATCTATATTGCTTTCCAAAAGTAATTCATATTTATGTATGCATTATATTAGAATGAGGAAAGCTAAGGTCATTCTCAGGAATGACAGCTGAAATGTGAGAGGGAATAGCCATACTCCTTGAAAATGAAAAAAGACAAAGTTTATAGACTAGCTATTTATAGTGATAGCAACTTTATAATAAAAATAGTATGTGTACACGTTGCAGGTTTGATAATTTCTTAGCAATTTGTGGACTGAGTGAAAGTTTGTAAGTTGAAAATCAGTACCATCATTTTTTTTTTAATAAAGTAACAACTCTATGGTTAAGTTTGAGAAAAGTTTTGTTGTTTTTGATTGTTTCTTTTACTTTAGATAATATCTGAGATAGGCTGTTGAATTTGATGCAACAATAAGATATTTTTATAAGTTTTAGGACACCTGTTGGTTCAGTTTGTTAAGCATCTGCCTTTGGCTCAGGTCAAGTTCCCAGGGTCCTGGGATCCAGTTTCGCATTGGGCTCCTTGCTCAGCGGGGAGCCTACTTCTGCCCCTGCCTGCCACTCCCTCTGCTTGTGCTCTGTCTCTCTCTCTGTCACAACTCTGTAAAAAATCTTAAAATCTTAAAAAAAAGATATGTTTATAAGTTTTGTATATTTTAGATAATGGTTTTTATTAATCTTGTGTAATGGGTTTTCTAGTGGTTGTGGTAATCCACATATTTTGGAAATAATTCTTTTCACTAGCAAATGAAGCACAAGAATGATGTGGGAACTAATTTCACAATTGGGTGAAAGTTACTTTAATATTTTTGTGTATGTGATTTTATTCAAGACTTTTATTTTTTATTTTATTTCATTGTTTAGAGAGAGAACATGCATATGTGTGGGGATGGGAGGGGCAAAGGAAGATAGAGAGAATCTTAAGCAGGTTCCATGCTGAGCATGGAGTTTGACTAGGAGCTAGATCTCACAGCCATGAAACCATGACCTGAACAGAAATCAAGAGTCAGACTCTTAACTGATTGAGCTAACCAAGCTTCCCTTAAGACTTTTAAATTAAATCCTATATGCTTTAAAAAAATGTATACACATAGAAATGTACAAAAAGTTTCTTTGATCCAAAGGGAAGAAAAATCAATATTAATTATTGATTTAACTTAAATTTTGTCAAACTTAAACACTGAATTTTGGTAAACCAAAATCTTTAGCTGAGATTAATATCATTCATGTTCTGAATATTACTAGTAATTATTTCTGTTTTTTAAATGTCATTTCTGTTCTATATGTAATGACAGTTATATGAATTTCTAAATCTATTCTCAGCATCTTATATGTCTAAAAGATATACAAACATCTTACAATAGTACATGTATAGATATTCATATAAGCTACTGAGAATAAATTTAGAATTTTATATAATATAGTACATTTTTTTCTAGCATTTCTGATGCATTGCCTAAAAGTTATAAAGTGGTATAATAGATTATATGTGTTTTAAATTTTAAATTGAAAAACATAGTGTCATATTAACAAAAGAAAGACTGTTAGTGAGTGACATCAGCAAAATGGTGGCATTTCCATGGGCTAGTCACCCCACAGAAACATTAGTGTGAGCAACTATCTATTCACAAACATACCTTCACAAGAGCCAAGAATTCCAGGCTGTTCTTCACCCAGGTGCCTGCCGACCAGCGGCTTCAGGCAGCTCCTGTGTCATCAGGGTCCCAAAGGGTTCTCAGGAACCCTAGCCCCCCTCATGGCTTCCCAAGCTTGTGCAACCCCACCCTGATAAAGACACACTCCCCTTGGGAGAAGGACAGTAAAATAAATGCCCAACATTACTGCAGACCCCAGAGTGTCCCACCTTATCACCAGATCAAATTATGCAGCTCTAGTTGGCTCCCATTAACTCAGGCCCTTCCCATCCTAATCACCCAACACCTATCAGCTCCAGTGGCCCAAGATAACTCCAATGGCTTCAAAAGACATTCTTGGTGCCAAGTTCCTTGTGGGCTCTTGTGAAACCATAATCTGGTTAATCCCTGTGCCTGCCTACTGTAGTGGCCCTGGTGATTTTCATGGCAAGGAGCCTAAGGGCTCCAGGGAATTCAGGCCCATCCTACCCTGGCACTTGCCAACTCCAGTGATCTCAAGCACCTCCCACAGGCCCAGGTAGTTTCCACAGCAGAGCTCCCCACAAGATTCTAGGACCCATGTCCTCTGTCTCATGCTGGCATCTGCCTGCTCTAGCAGTTCCAGGCACCACTCACAGCTCCAGGCAGCTTGCAGGACAGGGCTCCCTGTCCGCTCCCAGGAACAAAGGACTTTGTCTCATCCTGATGCCTGCCAACTCCAGCGGACTCAGGCACATGCTGTGACAGCAGGCTCTCAGCAGTACCTGGAACCCAGGCCCCAGTTGCACTCAGGTGCTTGCCAACTCCAGCAACCCCAGACAGTTTCCATAGCTGGAAAATTATCATAGCTGGGGTGGTTATCAATTTGACCCTCTCAGAGGGCCTCTGCAAACCCAGTTTCTGGCCCACTTGTGTGCCAGCCAGCTCCATAGCCCCAGGTGGCTCCACAGCCCCAGGTGGCCCCTATAATTTCAGACAGCTTCAACAGCTCCAGACTCCCTGACAAGTCCCATGGACTTAGGTCCACAATCCATTTCAGTGTCTGTCAGCACTGGATATAACCTCAGGCAGCTCTGACGAGCCCAGGCTTTTGTTCCCCAGCCCTCTCAGCATTGGCCATCTCCCATGAAATCTGGTTTCTGGCAGATTCCCATGAACCCACATTCCTGACTCATTTAACACTGGCCAGCTCCCATTGGCCCAGGTGGCTCCCTAAGGACTCTAGCAAACTCAGGCTCTTGGCACATCCCAGCACCAATTGGTCCCTGGAGCCCTGAGTGACTCTTGTGGCCTCAGGTTCCCAATGAGTGGCCATATACTAAGGCTCCAGAGGGGTCCAGTTTCAACCTCAGTATCACTGCCCCAGGCTTTTGACCCACTTCAGACGAGGCTGCCCAAGGATTCCAAGCAAGCCCATCCACAAACAAAACAGAATGGACACCTACAAATGTCTGGACAGGCTGACTGGTGAAGGGTTTTGCCTATTAAAGTCAGTATGTTAAGATTGGAAGAAATATCAATATCTTTAAGTGTGCAGATACAATGCAAGACAACAAGAATTATAATAATAGGATTATTATATATACATAAGAATATATATTCTTATATATACAAAAATTATAATCAAGGAAATATGGCACCATCAAAGGAAACTAAAACTCTAATGACTGACCCTAAGGAAATAGAGATCTATGAATTGTCTAACAAAGATTTTAGAATAAGCTTCTAAAAGAAAATCAGTGAACTACAAGAACAACAGTGTTGGCAAACTAGAGAAAAAGAGTTTGTGGGGGCGCCTGGATGGCTCAGTCATTAAGCATCTGCCTTCCTCTCAGGTCATGACCCCAGGGTCCTGGGATCCAGCCCCGCATCAGGCTCCCTGCTCATTGGAAGCCTGCTTCTCCCTCTCCCACTCTCCCTGCTTCTGTTCTCTCTGTTGCCGTGTCTTTCTCTGTTAAATAAATAAATAAAATCTTAAAAAGAAAAGAAAAAGTGTGCAAAATTATGGGGAATATCTTTTAAATCTTTTTAAAACTTTTTAAATCTTTTTAAATCTTAAATTTGAGTATTAAATGTCACCACTGTACTCACACAAATATTAATTATGTGAATGGGTGGAGATGTAAACTAACCTTACTTTAGTAATCATTTTGTGATATGTATATATATTTAATAATCACATTATACACCCAAACTTGTTATATGTTAATAATATTTTAGTGAAACTGAAAAAAAGACTATGTCAAATTTAAAAGAAAACATAGTATCATGTATAATAATATTGTTTGAGGACAGACTATTTTTTAATGTATATCATGAATATGTATTATGTAATATGGAGTAATTTTAAATAACTTTAAATAACTGCGTTTCCTTCTTTTGCTTTAGTTTAAAATCCCAATAATGAAGATTATGAAAAGCTACATTTTATTATATGATTATAGTTAGTATAATGTTATAAGGCTTTAAATATATATTAATTCATTTAGTTTGTTCAATATTTCTACTAGTTAGCTACTATTATTACTCACATTTTACAGATGAAGAAACTGAGTTACAAAAAGTAGGCATAATTTCCCTGTCGCATACTTAGTGGCAGAGCCAAGCTTAAAACTAGGCATATTGGCTCCAAATCAGACATTTTTCCCCTAGGGGTACAGTGTCTATTTGCTCATACAAGTTATGTTAATATTTACAGTGATATGATAAAATGTTTTATTTTTTTATTTTAAAAAGTTTTTCTTTGTCTTCTAACAATGGAAGTAGTATCTGAAATAAATAATGCTTAAGTTCTAGTGTATTACTTCCAAGAATAAAGTTTATTTCAGATAATCTATGTTATAACTGGCATCACCATAAACAAAGAAATTTGAGTTCACAGCACAGTATTTTGCAAAATTCCTTTTCATTTTAAAAAAAGTGAAAATAAATTGAATTCAAAATCATATGACATTAATCATATTAAATTTTAAAGATTTTTTTTTTTTTTTGACAGACAGATCACAAGTAGGCAGAGAGGCAGGCAGAGAGAGAGGAGGAGGAGGCAGGCTCCCTGCTGAGCAGAGAGCCCGAATGCGGGACTCGATCCCAGGACCCTGAGATCATGACCTGAGCCGAAGGCAGAGGCTTTAACCACTGAGCCACCCAGGCGCCCCTAATCATACTAAATTTTAAACTAAATATCTGTCAAGATATATTAAAGATTAAGAGGGGTACCTGGGTGGCTCAGTTGGTTAAGTGTTTGGCTCTTGATTTCAGCTCCGGTCATGATCTCAGGGTCCTGCAATGGAGCCTACATCAGGTCCTCCCCTGGGTGTGAAGTCTGCTTGTCCCTCTCCCTCCCCCTGGTTTTCTCTCTCAAATAAAAAATAATAATAATAATAATAAATTAATAAAACATTTTTTAAAAGATGAACAATAAAATACATTTAGAATGCTTGTTTGTTAAATATACATAATTTTCTATATGAATATTGCAGTAGATGATTTAAAGGAAATAGGAATTATTGACAAGTAACAATTAAACACATAATGTAGAGGGTTAAGCATAAACGGGTGATGAGTTAAATAATAACAGGAAATATATTGAATGTTCTGAGAAAGAGGGAGGAGGAAAAAAATAGCAAATGCAGGATAAAATTTATAGTAGTAAAAAATAAAAAAATAATTTTGTTATCAGGTATCTGATTATCAAAAAATTAAAGATCTTTAGAGTTCTATAGGTTGTTAGAGGAAATTTACAACATCTATATTTTGAATTAGATAATTCCCAAAGATCCATAGCATCCAAAATATTCATAGCATCTTTCTCAAGTGGTGATTCCAAAAAAAGCTTTTACCAGCTGTATTTATGGGACATTCAGTGTATTTGAATGCAGCCTATTTCATCTTTGTTATTTCTAACTGCTAGATATTCTTCCTTGAATTGATATCTAAATAGCTTTCTTTAGTGATATTTTTGCCCCAGGGATAAACGTATTCAGTACTAATCCTTCTTTTAAAGGACACTCTTAAACTGTCATAATAGATGTAGTTAAGAACAACATTGGATGTACTAGAAAACATGTCTCCAAATATCCTTGCCAAGGATATTTCTAACATGAAAGAACAAGAAGGAAAAGTATTTCAACATGAAACTGTACACTTAGTCTAGCTTAAAGACAGAGAATGACAAATTGCAAAATAGCAGTGAGTAAAAGGTGAAATATCACCAGATTGCTGTATGTAGCATATTTGGGTGCCACCACACCTCAGTCTAATGGCAAGACTTTGAGAAAAGCAAATACAGACAGAAAATCTTTAGGAAAGACAGATGACAGAGACTAGTGAAGGGCCATGAACATGATTTGGAATAACCACCAAGAAGATTAATCCACTGTAAGACCAAACCACGGGAAATGTGTCCAGACAGACTGAGGTCTATAGTGAATGGAGTCAGAGGGTCAGCAACTTGAAAAGGCACAATTTGAAGCTACAGGTATTATTTAAAGAGGCCAGTCAAATTTTAAAAGATTGTATGGTTTAAAGACTAGTTGTTGTAACACAGATTCTGTGGGAGACAAATAAGAAGGAAAAAGAAAGGGAAAAGCATTCTTTATCAACTACTGGGAAGGAAAGGGGAAATTCTAAGGTGCTGAAAGACAAAAGTAGACTATCAGTTTGGTGTTCTCACAACCTTTCACATTCCCGTAACAAACTTAAAAAAAAAAAAAAAAAAAATGAAGTAACAAGACTTTGCTATCCTGACAGAAGAGGGCACCATTCAACTAATAATCTTATGACATACTTCATTTAATGAAAATCAGTTAAGAGGAAAGTAAAACTCTCACATAGCTATTGTAGAAAATCTAGAAAAAAAAAAATTCCAAATATGTCAACTGAGATGCAATACCTATTGAAAAACATCAATGAACAAGAAGAAAATGTAAGTCAACACTCCAAACAAAATTAAATGTATTCAAATTCAAATAAGCATTGAGTATATAGAAATGTGTTGAGTAAAAAATTTAAAAACTAAAACCAAAAAATGACCAAAAAAAAAAAAAAAAAAAAAAAAACCAAAAGAGTGACTCATGAAGAAAAGAGACTGAAATCAGAGAAATGTTAGAAAAACCCAAACTCAAGTTGAGGGAAATTGGAAGGGGAGGTGAACCATGAGAGACTATGGACTCTGATAAACAACCGAGGGTTTTGAAGGGGCGGGGGGCAGGGGGAGCCAGGTGGTGGGTATTAAGGAGGGCATGTATTGCATGGAGCACTAGGTGTGGTGCAAAAACAATGAATACTGTTATGCTGAAAAGATATTAAAAAAAAAAGAAAAAAGAAAGAAAAAAAAAAAGAAAAAAAGAAAAAAAAAGAAAAACCCAAATTCTCAGAAGTGAAAAATAAATTTTAAAGGTCTCTAAAAGAAAAAAAAAAAAGGTCTCTAAGAGGATTCAATTCATATGAAAATTTAATAAAGAATTTTGAAGAAAGTAAGAAAACAACCAAGAGAAGGAATGTGACAGAAACATATTAAAAAAAAAGAAAAATAGAAATGAAAAGATCTAGAAAAAAATTAATATGGGTTTAAACTTCAGAATTCCTGAAGATAGTAATTAAACAGCAAAGAAATAAAACAAATTTAAAAAAAATGAAAAGCAAAACTACAACTGAAGAGACTTTCCAGAAACAGAAAGAAAAAAAAAAACAAACAAACATGAATCTAAGCATTTTAAAGTGGTTATTGAATATTTGGAAAAATAATGAAGAAATATTAAATCCAAGTTTATCCTAGTGTAACTATTAGGTTTTAAAAACAAAACAAAACAAAATTATCAAGGCCTCCAGGAAAAGTATCAAACAGCTTACAAAAGCAATAGTTTCTGGGACACCTGGGTGGCTCAGTCAGTTAAGCCACTGCCTTCAGCTCAGGTAATGATCTCAGGGTCCTGGCATGGAGTCTGGCACTGGGCTCTCTGCTTAGCAGGGAGTCTGCTTCTCTCATTGCCTTTGCTTCTTCCCTGGCTTGTGGTTTCTCTCTCTTGCTCACTCTCTCTCTCAAATAAATAAATAACATATTAAAATCAAATCCAAAGCCAAATCCAATGTCAATGAGGCTACAAAGCAATAGTAGCTCAATGGTTGATGGCAGAAATGAAAACTAGTAGACACTTTGGAAGACAGTTTAGTATTTTGTTATAAAGCTAAATGTATTCTTACCACATAATACAACAACTGAACTATAGTTGTTTGCCCAATTGATTTAAAGATTAGTGTCTACACAGAAATCTACCTGTAAATGGGTATAGCCCCTCCATTAATATTCATCAAAAACTGAGAACAATGAAAATGTTCTTCAATAATTGTTACAGTTAGCATGTGAAAGTTTGAAATATGCTATATACATAAGTTTAAAGTTTTGTCCCCAAGACATTAATTAGTATAAAGATCGGAAAAAAAATAAAATTACAGTGGATAAATCCCAATAGACACAACTGTTACTAAGTGGTTGAGGCTAACATTTTCCGTAATCAATAACAAGAAATACTGACATTATGATGTGATGTACTGGGGAAGGCACAGCACTTCTGAGGTAGTCAAGGCAAAAATATGTAGCTTTATTCTAATCATGGGAAAGTATCAGACCATCCCAAATCGAGGGACTTCAAAATAAAAACTGACCAGTGATCATTAAAAGTATTAAGGTGATGAGGGGCACCTGGGGGGTTCAGTCAATTAAACATCTGCCTTCAGCTCAGGTCATGATCTTGGGGGCCTGGGATTGAGCCCTGAATCGAGCTCCTCCGCCCTTCCCCCCCATTCCTCTCCCTAGTCCATGTTTGCTCTTTCTCTCCCAGGTCTCTCTCAAATAAATAAATAAAATCTTTAAAGAAGAAAAGAAGTATCAAGATGATGAAAGATAAGGAAAGAATGCAGGAATACCACAAATGTAATATATAATCTTTGAGTCCTAGATCAGGAAATAAAAGGTGATTAGTGAGAAAATACTAATGGAGGTCAACAGGGTAAGTACAATATTGTGCCAATGTTAATTTCCAGGTTTTTGATGATTATGTTATGGTTATGCACAATGACAACAATAGAGGAGTCTAGGTTAAGGGTATATGGAGACTCTCTGTGATATTTTTGGAACTTTTGGTAAGCCTAATATTAGTGCACAATTAAACGTTTGAAAATATATGATAGGTATGTCTCCCTTCATTTTTCACTTCCACCAAGCTAGATAAATATCATCAGGCTCCACAGACATTTTCCATATTGCATGGGTTTATATTCCTTTCTTTCTCTGTTCAATATCATATTAAAATGTCCCATTTGTTCCTATTTCTTTCAAACTGTGTTGAGAACACATTAACAGACATTAAGAAACATTTAAAAGACCAGTTTATAGTAGAGACACATTCAAAACACCAGCTAAAAGCATGGTAATACTGTGTCAAAAACATCTCCCAAATCCTTTTCTATAGAAATAAAAATGTTGTACAAACTAGCTGATAAAAACCACCTCTGTAAACTAATCAATAAAAACTAGGTAACAAGGTATTCTCATAAGCAACATACTAGAAATACTCACCAAGAGGGACAATATCTATATAATTATAATCCACTTAGAAACAAGCAAGGGGGCACCTGGGTGGCTCAGTTGGTCAAGTGTCTGCCTTTACCTCAGGTCATGATCTCAGGGTCCTGGGATCAAGCCCCACATCAAGCTCCCTGCTCAGTGAAGAGCCTGCTTCCTCCTCTCTCTCTGCCTGAGTCTCTGCCTACTTGTGCTCTTTCTGTCAACTAAATAAAATAAAATCTTTATTAAAAAAAAAAAAAAAAGAAACAATAGTATACTAAAGAAACATTAAATGACCTTGAGACCTACAAAAACAGAATCTATAACAAGTCTTCATTATGTAAGTGAGTCTTAATTTAAAATGGAAATTTGGTAAGACTGCCTGGCAAATCGTGGGCCAATCGTAACTAATATATGTAAAACATCTTCTTGCTAACTTTTCACACTTTGTTTTTAAGTATATTCCCAATATGTTTGAGTTTGTCTTTTGAAAACATTTAACATCAATTCTCAGTATTTGTACAAAATTTTGAGTGTAAAATTTTAATAAGGAAGGCAGGCATCCAATGATGCAAACAAAGTGAAACACTAATAAACTCTGCAGATGATTAAATTGTTGAAAGAATCAATTTCACCATCCTTCAGTTGTTTGAATCTGTGAGCTTATGTAGAAAAATAGCCTGTGTTTTTGTGTGTATTGAAGTAATTACTTCTCTCGAATCAAAAGCTTCTTAAACAATTCTCCTAATCTTACTTCTTAACTCACTCTTCAATAATGTGTGTTGCTTAGTTTTCACAGCTTCTGAGCACATAATATAATTAATTCAAATGAGTCTCCAAGCCAGCAAGATTTTTTTTTATTAAAATGAAATTAAAGTCTGGAAATGATTGTTACTGTGTGAATAATTGAGTGCCAGTTATTTTATTAAATCAGTATGCAGACTTTAAGGTATATAAGAAAATCTCTTCCTTTCCTTTATTCTTGTATTCCTTGCTATTTACCCATGTTTTATTTGTTCAATAAATGTGAATTGGTATTTACCATATACTTAAAAATACGTGTAACAGGGGTACCTGGGTAGCACAGTCAGTTAAGCGTCTCACTCTTGATTTCAGTTCAGGTTGTGATCTCACCATCATAAAATCAAACCCTGCATGGGGTTCTATGCTTAGTGTGGGGTCTGCTTGAGATTTTCTCCCTTGCCCTCTGCTCCCTACCCACTAAAATAAATAAATAACTAAATAAATATCTAAAACAAAGAAATCTTTAAATAAAATGAATAATATATTCATAAAATAAATTTTTAAAACATTAAAATGTTTAAAAATTTAAAAATATGCGGGGCGCCTGGGTGGCTCAGTGGGTTAGGCCGCTGCCTTCGGCTCAGGTCACGATCCCAGGTCCTGGGTTCGAGCCCCACATCGGGCTTTCTGCTCAGCAGGGAGCCTGCTTCCTCCTCTCTCTCTGCCTGCCTCTCTGCCTACTTGTGATTTCTCTCTGTCAAATAAATAAATAAAATCTTTAAAAAAAAAAATTTAAAAATATGCATAACATTTTATGATTGAATTTTCTAGTGTCTTTTAATGCCAAAAATGCATGTAGCTAAGAGAAATTATAGACGATTAATTTTAACCTCTGTGTTTACCTTACCAATGGTAGTCTGTTCTTTCCCAGTTTATTGAAAACAAAGATATAATTAACTATGAATATGGTTTTATGATTAAAATCATAAAAAGTAACTATACAAATGAAAATATATTGAATTAATGCTGTATATTAATTACATGCTAATTACTGAAAGAAATAGAAGATTTTAGGTTAAAACATGGAATATTGTCCTAAATCTATTTCTGCTTGGTCAGATGTTCCCATTATAATGAGAAGTGTGAACTGAATTCAAATTTAAAAATGTTTGAAATATATCAAACATACAAAACCTATAAACATATAACAAAATATATATACAGTTTATAAAGTAATACAGGCCAACAGAGGTCTAGGTCTGTGGACTTCTCACCAGGATCACAATACTCTATCTCTCCTCATTTCTTCACACCCAGAGGTTACACCAACCTTAAATTAGAAATTTATCATTTCCATGCATGACTGCATGTTTTTATTACATATGTATATATAATTATAAACAATATGGTGGATTAATGGCCTAGTTAAAACTTATACATGGGGCACTTTCTACTGCATTATTTTATGAAGCTATTTTCTCTTGCTTACATCTGGGTCCTCTTCAAATATTCATTCAAGGGCATGAATTTCTTTAATCATGTAGTTCTGCTATCCTCAATACGTGTGTTTAAAGATAGATGTGATAGTATAAGTCAGGTTAAAGGAAGGAGATATTTGTGTACATGTAAGATATTTCATTACACTTAAATAATGGAATATAACAGAAGTATTAAAACAGATAAGGTGGATCTATAGAGTGACATGGAATTTCTGAATACCATATTACACAAGTAAGAATATTAAACATTCAGTATAATTTGCCATCATGTACAGAAGTGCCATTTATACTTAAAACATGTATGTATATATAGGATACATTGTATATATAGTATATATATATATGTATATATATATATATACACACACACATACATGTATATATGTATATATAGGATTATATATATAGGATATATATGTGTGTGTATATATATATATGTATATATATACATATATATATATAGGATTGTATATATAGGAGATACACACACATATATATAGGATTATATATCTAAGATATACATATATACCTATACATGTATGTATAGGATACATTGTCAATTTTGAACTTCATATAAATGATATTATCTGTGTGTTCTCTTAAAACATTTGATCAAAACTGTATTTGTTACATTTATCAATGTAGATATTAGAATGTCAGTGCATTCTTTATTGCAATGTAGGATTCCGTTTGCACAAATCTGTCATGATTTATTTAGCCATTTTCTTATCAGTGGAAAATATTTTTCATTTGTTTTGCAGATTTTTTGTTGCTGTTCGTTGTTGCAATGAGCTTTCTTTACAAGTTTCCTCATGCACATTTGTGAATTTCTCATATAAAAATGACATGAGTGGCGCCTGGGTGTCTCAGTGGGTTAAAGCGTCTGCCTTCAGCTCAGGTCATGATCCCAGGGTCCTGGGATCGAGCCCCACATCCGGCTCTCTGCTCAGCAGGGAGCCTGTTTCTCCAGCTCTCTCTCTCTGTCTACTTGCGATCTCTGTCAAATAAATAAATAAAATCTTAAAAAAAAATGACATGAAATTGCTGAGTGTGTGCATCTTAAACTTTTTAAGTTATACTCAAATTACTCTCCCAGGTAGTTGTATAAATGTTCATGTAGAAGAACTCACCTAAGTCACATTGTTAACTTCATATCTCACTGAAATTTTATTTTTATTTCTTTCCTTGCTAGTCAGATTGAGTACATTCATATGTTTATGGTATGCCAGGATTTCCTATTCTTTTAATTGTCTTTAGGACAATTTAACTCTTAATTACAAGGTTTCAATAGGTAATGGAATGAGAAATAATATTTTCTAATGTTTCAATACATACAATTTCAAGGTGAAAAGGAGTAGAATGGCAGTAAAGTCAGCTAAATTTGTATTTACTATTTCAAAATGTTAGCAGATACTCTTTTAAATTAATAAAATATCTGGTATGGTGAGAGCTGTGTATTGTGTAAGATTGACGAATCACAGACCTCTACCCCTGAAACAAATAATACATTATGTATTATTTTAAAAAATTAAAAAAAATAAAATAAGAGAGCTGGTAATACTAATGTGTTATTTCAAGAAATGCAATTAACCATCACAAGTGGAAACTTACCAATTAAAAGAATTTTCCTCTTGAGAGTAGGACTGATGTTTGATAATGGAAGTTTCTTTCAATAACTATACATATGCATACAAAACATATATGTACATATACAAACAAGCACTTGCGGAGTTATATATATATATATATATATATATATATATATTCAATATTTTCATAAGAATGCACAAAAGATGGACAATTGCAACCAGTACTGGATCTAGAAAGTGGAAAGCTGAGGGATTGGCAAGCAAGGCTTATTTTTCACAGCATGACATTTTTTTTTCCTTTTCATTTTTTCCCTTGTAAATATATTATGCATTATAAAATAAATAAAATATAATTTAAAAAATCGAGCATACCAAACTATATTCAAATATGTTTTAAGTATTCCTGGAGGATAGTAGTTGTTAAAATAAATTTAACAAAATCTTCAGAGCAGAGAGAGAAAAAAGAAGTAATGCATAGTATCTGCATTTAATGAGTTATCAATTTCTGTATATTGAGAGTGCAGGGATGTGGTAACTTATCTGTCATAAAGAATATCCACACTGTTAATAGCTCTACAAAGACTCACATTTTCTAAAGAATATACTTTATATTTGTTGCATTGACAATAATGTCTTAAGGGAAAGAGCCTATTTATTAACTTCAAAATCCCATTTTACAGGTTATAAAGTTTGAGGTCATTCATCTTTCTTAACATAGACTCTCCAGTTATCACTGTATAGAACATGGTGACATTGACAATTGAGGAATTACTACTAGTCTTTTTATGTGTATTTTACATTTCATATTCATATCAGGAAAATCTAATTGTAGGTTTTCATCTCCTTTCTTTCTTCCCTTCTGTCACCCTGTGATTTCCAGCCCTTCCTCAAATTTGCATACATTGACATTTTCACATTTCAAAAATTAGACAGTTTTATTTTGCTAAGCTGGAATATGAAAGCATCTAGCAATTACATCTCATTGATATTCAATCCTAGTAAGTGTACTTCTCAAATAAGGGCTAGCATTTGTTATTTTCAGAACTGTCTCCTGGTGTGTTTTGTTGTGATATGTCCTTAATTTCCATATCTGTATCTAATATCTATGTATTTTACAAAGTTGTGAAGTATTATGATACTGTGGGAACCATTTTTATGGCTTCCACACAATAGATGTAAAACTTAAATTAACAGATTTTTCTGACTTTCGTATTGAATTCATTTAAGAAGGAAGACAATATTTTTTACATGTTGTTTAATAATAAGCCTTACATATTTGCAAGATTTTTGATATGTGTCTTATCACTTACTGGTTGCCACTTTAAAAATTGCCCGAATTTAGCAGCTCCCAACAATACTCATTTGTTATCTTAGTTTCTGTAGATCAGAAGTCCAGGAGCAGTTTAGTATTTCACAGGGCTAAAATCAGTTTGTCTGCCAGGCGGCTGTCTCATCCAGAAAATTGAGTAGGAAAGATTCTGGTTCAGGCTCTTTCAGGATCTTGGATGAATTAATTTCTCTGAGGTTGTATGAATGAAATCACCATTTTTATGCTGTCAGCGGATGAACCCTCTCAGCCACTAGTAACCACCCTTAAGTCCTCACCGCATGACCCCCTCCTCTCAAAGTATGGCAACTTGCTTTTATAAGGTCATCAAAAAGTTGCATACCATTGGATTAAATTTCTGATTTAAACAGAACTGGTAGTGAAATGATTAAAAGTAGATTTGTCATTAAATACTAGACAACATGATTGTACATGTTGAAAATATCTTTAGCACATGTATGGTACATATATGCACATACATACATAGGCATGTATGTTGTGGCTAGGGCAACTTTTTTATGTTTAAGCATCCGTCTAAAGGAAGGAATCACAACACTTTAAAAATCAAATCAAACTTAGATCTGAAAACCAGAGAGACAGATGCTGATCTCTGTGGGAGATGGGTTGATTCCAAGTACTCACAACTGCCCATTGGGTAACCTTCACTTTGTTTTGACCAAACTCTACTCAGGCTCTGTCCTTCCTATTGGTCCCCCAACTCCATTCACCTCCAAGGATGTGCAAGAACTAAAGATGTAGGCGGGCATCCTTATTAGCTTCTCCTGAGTATAGGCAGACCACAGGCATTCATTTTTCTTGTCAGAACCCCCTGATCATTTCAACTAATTTATTCAACTTCCTTTTGCTTACTATCTATCCCTTCCTAAAATGAAATGCCTCTTTCTACTTGTTCTTGAGAAACTTGCTGATTTAACTTTGGATCATTTTCCCTACTGCAATAATCTTTCTAACTAACACATCCCTATCTAACTCCAGATTTGTTTTTATTTGGCAGTGGATATTTTATTAAATGTGATCAGGGAAATATGTTCTGAAAAAATAGTGATGATAATAAGCCTGTTAAACAACTTTCCACCAGAAGGAAAGTGAGAGGCCATATACTGAACATTCTTCTTTTGGAGTCTAAGAATCTCATTTTAGAAAAACCAAGAGTTTAGTCATTTGCTTAAACTGAGCAAATTAAGTAGTGTCATAGCTCTGTGAAACTCTCCTACTAATCTAGTGTACTTAGATTTGCCTAGAATTAACTGAAATGTGCCTAGAATCATTCTCACTAATTATTCATTTTCTTAAAGTTAGTACTAAAATGTGAGTATCAATTTATTTACTTTTGCTCACCCATATTTTCTATATAATGTATTAATAATTCAAGGCTAAATTAAGTATGAATGGTAAAAAGAAGTAAAAATATATATGGGTGTATGTTTATATATTAAATGTATATGTATATAGGTATATGTCTACCTGTCTGTGCATCTATATTGAGAGAAAAACAAAGACATACTACACCCTACATCCTACATTTGGACCCCAAATCTCCCATCTAAAAATCTGAAAACAAAAAATTTCTCACAAAAAATTTTTATTTAATTACAGATTTATTAGGAAGTCTTATTTGACTCAAACTTAATGTATTTGTAGTCCATATTTAATGAGTATTCACACACTTCCTTGAGGAAACATACAGTTGATGGAAGGGAGACATCCTAAATTCTGAAATGGTATCATACAATGTAAGATACATATACCTATTACTTTCATTTATAAAATCCAAAAACATTCTGAATTACAAATTATATGTACACTTAATGTTTTAGGCTTAGGCTTTGTAGATAAAACATGTATATTGTACAGGCACATATAAAACTGTATTCATTTTCTTTTTAAAGAAGACAGAATACAGTGAGAGTACCTAATTGTTTCTAATGATCTTGCTTCACTAAATAGTAGGAACATTTTGTAGTTTGAAACAACTTTTGTCTTTTGTAAAACTCATGGAATAAAATACCCTTAAAGAACTGAATGCCTGGAATTTTGTTTTTCCTTCTGAAAAATTCTGGTAGATGTTCATAGTAGTTAATGAGCTCTCAAAATATGAAGATTAAATAAAAGAAGCAATTCACCATAAGACTTGTTTGAAATTTTCACATTTTTTCCTTTTGATTTATATAAGCATTTAAACATCTGTTCATATTCCACAATTTTTAGTGTTTCATTGTTGTTTTTACTTGAATTTAATTGTTTTAAACATTATTTATTGGTGCTGTCTCTCACTTGTTTTGAAAAACAGAACGTGTTTCTGCAGATACATGTTCCTCAACAATATTCTTTTGTATTTTCTTTATCTATTAATATAATAATGCTGATAAAACTATTTCAAAAATGTTCTCTATCTGTTCTCTTCTGAGAACTGTGGTCTCATAAAATCTCTAAATACTTATTCTTTAATTATATGTAATTATTCATTCAGTCACAGATACAGGTGACTGTGTCATCAGGCCTGTCTCACCAGAAATCTTTTGTCTTCTCCAAGCATATCAGACCACAACTTTTCCCAGAAGGATAACCCTTGAATCAGAATTTCCCATTTCTATTTTCTATCCCACATGTTCTTTTGCAATATAAACTTACCGAGTAAGTAAGTTTATTCCATCAAGAGGTGGCTATCTACGCCATTTTCTCATGAATCTGGGCATACCTCTGACTATAGTATGATAAAAGTTAACACTTTATGACTGTCAAGTTTAGGAAGTAAAAGGCCATGTAGCTTCAACCTGGTTATCTTTGGACATTCACTCTGGGAAAATCCATGTACTCAGTGACCCTTATGCTGGAAATGCCATGTATTAGGGTTCCAGTCAGCGGGACTAGCTGAATTTCTAGACAACAGAAAGCCACATGAGCAAGCCATTATGATTGCCCAGACTACTCAAGTGTTTAGATTATTTTAGTTCCAACTAACATCTAACTGAAACAGTACAAGATATTCTAAATGAGAGCTGTGCAGCACAGTCCTGCCCCAACTCCTAAACCACAGAGTCCAAGAGCATAATAGAACTGTCATTGCTGGGGCGCCTGGGTGGCTCAGTGGGTTAAGCCGCTGCCTTCGGCTCAGGTCATGATCCCAGGTCCTGGGTTCGAGCCCCACATTGGGCTCTCTGCTCAGCAGGGAGCGTGCTTCCTCCTCTCTCTCTGCCTGCCTCTCTGCTTACTTGTGATTTCTCTCTGTCAAATAAATAAATAAAATCTTAAAAAAAAAAAAAGAACTGTCTTTGCTTTATACCACTAAATTGGATTAATACAGTAGTCATAGCAATTTGGAAAAATATTTTAATACTAATAGTGTTTATAATTATATAATTCATTAATAAGATTCAGTAAGCTTTTTAATTCAAGGAAAATCACAAACATGCATGCATGATGAAAATATATGTATATGGGGTGGCAAATAATTTTTATTTTTATGTATCCAAGTTTTCAGTGTACTTAATTTTACAAGTTTTTTTTTCAATTGTTAACATTTATTGAAGTATCCTATTAAACCAGTGCTTAATCAGTTCGTATTAATTTCCTTTGGATATCTACAAGAAATCTGAATTAAATGTTATTTTATGATACAGAAATGCATATTTGAGAGGATAAATATCTTTTAAAAGTTAGGACACCTGGCAAGTGACGGGTCTAACAAATCTTAACAACCTTTAATTCTCAAACTATGGTATATTCAGAAAATAGAGTCATCATAATGGTTTAATGTTGCAGTGGATATACTATAGTGGATGTTTTACAAAATCACACAGCTTTCCCTTCTAAGTACGTTCTTTCATTTTTGTTCCTATTTCTCATTTGAGTATATATTTCATATTTTCTTCAAAGTGTATGCTTTCTTTATGTGCTTGTTTATTTTATACAAATGAATGGCTCTGGAATTTGTGCTGAACAGGTGGCATTAGCCAATCAGTTATGGTTTGGGATATTAAAGAGGTCCAGCTGTCAGACAGTGGGAGAAGTATGAAAATGTTGCCTGTGGTAAGATTAGTTATTTATCTTTGCTGCATATTTAGAAACCAAGGGTTATTTAAATAATTTGTGTTCTGTGAGCCTTGACAAATGTGGCAATATATTGTGGTTCACATACTCAAGGGTACATTTGAAGACATTTGCAAAATGAAATTTATATACTATTTTGAATATAATTTTCTTAGTATATATAATTTAGAAAAAAGTAAATGCAAGATATCTTGGTTGCATGAACAGAATAAACATTTCAGACGTAGACCATGTTAGATGTGAAAGGATATTACTTGTTATAAACATCCTAAAAGAACACTTTAGTAAGAATAATACTTCTATTTACAGATCCATCTGTGTAGTTGCAAACCACCTTAATATTGTCCTTACTGAATAGTTAAAAAAATAAGCTGCTTAGAAAGTGGGTTGATTGGACACCTAGGTGGCTCAGTTGGTTAAGCGACTACCTTCGGCTCAGGTCCATGATCCCAGGGTCCTGGGATGGAGCCTGACATTGGGCTCCCTGCTCTGGGGGGGAGTCTGCTTCTCCTTCTCCCTCCCTTTGCTTGTTTTTTCTCTCTCTGGCTATTTCTCTTTCTGTCAAATAAATAAAATCTTTAAAAAAAGAAAGAAAGAAAGGGGAAAAAAAAAAAGAAAGAAAGTGGGTTGATTATTTTGAAATGTGCCATAGAATCAGTTTTGCTTTGAGGTAGATTGTGATTTTGAAAATTTTCATTGTACTTGGTTCCTAGACAACAAAGCAAAAATCAAAATGCTTTATGCTGAAGACTTTTCTAAGTACAGATTCTCTTCTAGACACAACAGTAAAGTGCAATAGGAAATACATTTTAATGCATATTCCAAAAAGATGAAAATTGGCAATCAACAATTGCCCTATCTCCATTTTCTCTGGTGTTGCATAAAATTCTTAGAGGTTGATGAGTTGACAAATCAAAAGGAGATTTTTTAAACTCTATTTCACTTATTTATCATTTCTTTTAGTAATAGTTCCTTGATTCCACGTTGCTGCAAAGACCACTTTTTTAACAGGTTTTTTTTCTTTCTAATTTCCATTGTACTTTTGTTCATGTGAGAAAGCATTATGCTATTCCAATGCCACACTAGAATGAGTAAAAATCTGGATCTATCTTATGCTTTATATAGATGTGTCACATACTTAATTTGGGGGTATAACCTGATCCTTCTTTAAGATATTATTAGAAGAATAAAACATGCATTCTCACTTGCTTTTATTTATTTATCTTTTTATCTTTTATTTTTTTTTTCTCTCTATGTCCTCACATGATGAAATGGGCAAGCAAGCTCTCTGGTGCCTCTTTTATAAGGGCACTAATCCATTTTATGGAGGTTCTGTTCTCACAACCTATCACCACCCACAGACCCCATCTCCTAACACCATCACTTCAATATATGAATTTGGTGAGGGACACATGCATTTAGAAAATAGAAATGGAGATAGTCTATATCTTCACTGGAATGTCTCACCTGATTTTAAATATCATAAAATGGGAATTTGGTAACTCATCAGTAGACTTCTGATGTCCAAGCTCTCAATCTCCTCAAATCCTACTCAACTCATAAGTGTGAATGATTTTTTTTCCCCTGTTACAGACTAAACTTTTCCTATATATCAGCAATTAGCAATTAAGGTTTTACATTTTTTCTTTTCTCTTCTTTTAGAGGATTGAAAGTGAGAGAAAAAGGAAGATGAAGAGGGAGAGAGAGGCTCTTAAGCAGGCTCCATGCCCAGTGCAGAGCTGGTTTTGGGCTCAATCTCACAACCCTGAGATCATGATCTGAGCTGAAATCAACAGTTGGACCCCTAATTGACTAAACCACCCAGGCACCCTAGCAATTAAGGTTTTAAATTAAACATCAACACTTTATATTAATACTATAAAATGAACTTTTAGGTATAAATCTAAGAAAACATATACCGATTCTCTATATGTAGAAAACTATAAAATTCTGTCACAAAAGACACCCAATGCAGTCTAAAAAAATGAAGAGTCATCCATGATTATGGAATGGAAAACACAATGTTGTGAAAATATCAATTCTTCCTAACTTGATCTAGAAATTAAATATAATCTCAAAGAAAATCCCAGGAAGTTATGTTATGGATATTGAAAAACTGATTTGAAGTTTATATTCAAAGGGAAAAAATCCAAAGGAAGCAGCGAGACACTAAAGAGGAACAAAGATAGAGGACTGACACTACTGAAATTCAACATTTACCAATTAAAAATCTGCAACATTTCTTAACAGATTTCTCACTAAACAAGATAGGCAGGTGGTAAATAAACATGAATGATGTTCATCATCATTTGCAAATTAAAACAATTGAGGCATCACTGCACACTACTTAGAATGGCTACAATGTCAAATGCTGGTGAGAATGTAGAGCAACAGGAATTCTCATTTGTCACCTGTGAAAATGAAAAATGATATGTGTACTTTGGAAGACAGTGTGTCGGTCCCTTAGAAGCTAAACAGTTTTACTACTTGATCCATCAGTTGTACTCCTGGATATAAGTGAAATAAGTCCATGAAAAGCTTCTGCATGCAGAATCCCAACTTTGTATCATTTTTGACAAGGCAAAATTATTGAGACACTAAAATGGTTAGTGTTGGCAGAATTTGTGGTGAGAGATGAATAAGTGAAATCCAGGAGCCTTTTAAAACAGCAAATTTATTTTATAGAATACCATAATAGTGGATAAAGGATATTATGCACTTGTCAATGTCCATAGAAATGTATAGCAAAAACATGAATCTCAATATGTGCAAACATACAAGATGTCCTCCTGGGCCCCTACCACTGATACAAGAGAATCTAGTTGTATGAAAGAACCTCACTGAAGGTCACAGGGGGAGAGGTGACGACAAAAGTAACTTTAGGAATGAACTGTAAGGAACTGCACAGAAGCACTACATACTAGTTAATAAAGTAGTTAAAAGAGAACAGATTGGCAAAACTTGGAGTGTGAAACAGTTATATGGGAATGGAATAATTAAGTAAAAGGATGGCAAATGGCTGAAGCCTGTTTGTCACTGTGGGATTAAAAATGTACTAATGAATAAGGTAAGGAAATTTAGAATGATCCATGTGGTAATGAATTAGAATCAGAGATATCTGTATAAAGTCATGTTTGCATTAATAAAGATACAGATGTTTATGTATAGGAATCTTCACAAATATTGCATATAGGTGGGTTAGTAAAAACACATTTTTTTTGTTTTGTGAGTAGCGAGGACCCCCCAAAAATGACACCCCCAAATACAATAAGTACCCATATCTTGGTTTCTAATACTATTTTCCAATAAAGGGAAACAGTGCTCCTTGGAAAAAATGGCTGATTAGGGGATTAGAACAGGAAATATATAGAATATTAGCCTGAAGTATTTTGTAGTGCTAAGAAGAATTAAGATCAAATTTGGGTACCTGCAATTCTAACAAAACTTACTCTGTGAATTCAAAGACAATATTAACTGGAGTATATTTCTTTGAGTCATAAGGAAGACAACAGTCAATTATATCCACAGTAACTTGGTACATTCAAATATTAAGTATGATTATTTGTTGCTTTGGCAGAAAAAGAATAAAGAAGAAGGGAGGAAAGGAGAAAGGAAAGAAGGAAGAAAATTGACAGATTTTTGAGTTAAACATCATTTCTGAGTGTCTGTGAGGGTGTTTCTGTATGAAATTTGCATTTGGATTGGCAGACTGAGGAAAGCAGATTGCTCTCCCCACTGAGAGGGCCTGAATAGAACAAGAAGATGGAGAAAGGGAGAATTTGCTCTCTCTGCCTGACTGAGCTGGATATTGGTCTTTTTCAGAATTTACACACTATCATTCTCCTAGTTCTGAACAGACCTCTAGACTCAATCTAGAACTATCCTAATTACTTATCCCAATTACTTATAATAAATCTGCTGGTTCTGTTCTTCTAGAAAATTCTAATACAATGGGTTGTCACAAAAAATTTAACCATTTGCAGAATGTTATATCCTTACATAGTATCTTCAGATCAAAGGGAAAACAGAAGTACTCTCTTATAAGTCATGTCTTTCATTCACTTCTTTTTTCCTATTAGACATTTCTAAGTGCTTCATGAGGCATTAGTGATGTGCTTTTAAACCCCCTCTAGTGAGTTTTCTTCATCTATTCCTTTTTAAAATTTAACTTACTATCACAGCAGTGATTTAGGAAGTATTTTGTGATGCAAAAAGGATTCGGTTATTAAAATATGCCAGTTTATTCTTTTTTTTTTAATTTTATTTTTTATAAACATATAATATATTTTTATCCCCGCCAGTTTATTCTTATCTGTTCTTTAAAAAATATGGACATCGGTCTCCATGTTTAGAAAAACAAATATCATGTGGAATGTAATTTGGAGTGAGAATCTGATATTTTTATTGAAAATATGTGATCTCTTGGCATCAATAAAATAATTTACATATCTGAAAATGTTTTCATAAAATCATTCTGTAAAAATCCAACTTAAACATATTATAAAAATAAATAGGAGTTATAATATTGTTCCATTTGGTACTGTGGAGCTTACACCATTTAATTTAGATCAGGAGATTTACCACTAGCCTGAGAGGTTTTGAAATTGGCTTATTCATCAGCTTTATTTTCTGTCAAATTGCAATCATTACCTTTTTTTTTTCCCCCTGATGGTAATTCCAAAGGAGTATTGACTATCTTAGCTATTGAGTGTACAGAAAATTTCCCACTCTCTCACTGACTGGAAGATTTTTAAAGAATATGGATTCCTTGGGAAACATTCCATTACACACAGGATTTTATACAATTTCTTTATATACTCTCTGTCTTTGAGATCTTTTCACTTGTCATTTTATAGACAGGTGAGGACTTTGTCCATTTTTCTCATTTATATAGTGCTATATACCACATTTGTTAGCAAGGTAGTCTTAACTTGAGAGTAGAGGGAATTAATATTTACATTTCTTAAAAAAAAAAAACTCTGATACTAACATCATCAGGAAAAATGAAATTTTGGAAATCACAAGTAAAATAAACTAGCGGATCCCAACTGGACCAGAGGCAAAGGAAAAAAAAAAAAGTTATAGCCAAAATTTTGATTCATCAATAGTCTGGTTAGAACATAGTAGGTATTGATAACTATTGAATGTGGCCTTTCCCTGGCACTGAGACTTGGATACTTACTGTAGTACTTCCAGACTCTGTGAGTCCAGAATCCTCCCAGATATCATATTGTGACTGAGTCATTCTGCTTATACTTAATGTTACAATTAACAACTATTTATTTAAAAAAAAATCTTTACTAGTTAAAAAAGACAATAGGGATAATCCTTGCTCTGGGCTATTCAAAGCTTAGCAGGATTTAGAATTAGTTTAAAGATGTGTAAAAGCTAAATATCTCATTGTTACACATAGTGCTTCTGGAATCCAGAAAGGTTTGTTTAACAAGTATAAAAATCAAATGGATAAAAATATATAGGACTTTCTGTTCTACATTTATTTGACATCTAACTTTTAATTCAACACACTAATGGTGTTATATGATTAAGTAAAATATCGAACCAGTGGATATGGAAGAAGGATTGTACTAAATTATTTTATTTCCCTTTATTTTGGACACACTTTATAGCTGTGCAAGAATTTATCTACATTATTACATTATATATAACATAACATTATAAAACTCTTGATTATAGAAGGTAGTTAATGTATACACACTGGTCATCAGAACTGTAACAAATTTTTTAAAACCTCTCTAACAAAGTGTGGTGGTTAGTTTTATACATCAACTTGGCTAAACTATAGTAGTATCCAATTACTTAGTCAAACATAAATCTAGGTGTTGCTGTGGAAGCATTTTGTGTATGTGGTTTACATTTACAATCAGTGGATTTTAAGTAAAGATTACCTTCAATAATGTGAGTGAGTGGACCTCATCCAAGTAGTTTAAAGGCCTTGAGGATAAAACACGAGGTTTCTATGGAGGACCCTAACTTATCTTTTATTGTTTTCTTTTGTCACATTCTTTCGCAATAGATAGTCTGAAAATTTTTATAACAAAAATGAGGAATGTGAAATTCTTCAATCCTAAAATATTGAGTTTTTAAATATTTTTTCAATGTTTTAAACGTCTGTTATTATAGATACATAGTCATGCACTTCTGTAAAATTAATTAAGAATTTCTTCAATTTGATAAAAATATTTCAACTATTTTATGGTAGCTACAATAGAAATTCCATCTGCTTCAGCCATGATCATTAATCCAAAAACCTCTGTGTGTGTCTGCTTTAAAGTTTTATTTTTCTTTTATCTATTGCATCTAGCAAACCTGTTAAGAAGATGCCACTTTTTGAAAGACAAAGCATATTAACCTATTACCCTTCAAGATGCACTGTTTTACACAAATATGGGAAGTGTGCTATAATGGTTATAAGCAATTTTTCTGGAGTTAGAACAAATTCAGTGTCCATCTAAAGCTTTTGGGAAATTTAATTAAGCTCTAACTAAGCTTTGGTTGCCTCAAGTGTAACAGTGATAATAAGAGTGTTTACTACCCAGGCTAAACAGGTACCCTAGGGACTAAACAGGGTGAATTTCCCGCCACCTGACGTTACTAAACTCTTAGTCCTGTTCGACCAATACATTAGCTGGAGTCATCTCAAAATATATGTCCAAATAAACATCCAGAAAATCTTTCCATGCCACCATATGATGCATTTATCTCCCAAATGTGAGAACTGATGAAGCTAAGGAGTTGGGGATGCTGAAATATCTTTACTAAATAACAAAGATATTTGCTGGTCATCTCTAAAAATCTCATTTATTTGCACTTTCTTTGGATAGTATGTAAACAAAGCTTAACCTCATGGTAAGGGGCATGGATAATGAGTCTACAAATGAACCCCATGTATTTCATGTGTATATTAGTCATATTAGGTTATTTTCATTACATTTGTCATTCTTCATTGACCATGCAATCTCACTTTATGGACATAAATATGATTTTTGTATTTCTGGGGCAAAATCAAAGGCCACAGCTTTCAGTGGCCAAATAGAATAGGTAACTATGAAACTGTCTCAATTTTAATGTGCATAAAGTGAAGTGCTTGTGGTCACTTCTCCATTTTCTATCTTCTACTCCTAAAATAATTAAAATGTATGAAAACAGAAAGGGCAATATTTTCTATGCATTTTTTCTTAGATATATGTTAATTATTAAACAAAAATTCAAATCATTAGAACTTAACAACAGAAAACTAACATCTATAAATCTGAATGTTTAAAAAAAAAAAAAAGTCAATTCTGGAGCACCAATGGCTCACTTGGTTAAGCGTCTGCCTTTGGCTCAGGTCATGATCCCAGTACCCTGGGATCTAGTTCCACATGTATAATATATTGAAGAAAAAATCAATTAGAAAGGATTAAAAATTCTGTCTGCATGTGTGGTATATAGTTGGCTCTGAGTCTAGTCACGCAGATCCACAGTTGACCTCTGAACAATTGTGGGGTTAGGGATGATCACATTTCACACAGTAAAATCTGCATATAACTTTTGACTCCCCCTAAATTTAACTATTAATATTCTACTATTAGACTGGAAGCAATACCAATAACATAAACAGTTGTTAACATACATATTTTATGTATCATATAAGTATTATATACTGCACTCTTACAATAAGGTAAGCTGGAAGAAAGCAAATGTTTTTAAGAAAATTATAAGTAAGGTGTGTAGGTGGCTCAGTAGGTTAAGCAACTGCTTTTGGTTCAGGTCATGATCTCAGGGTCCTAGGATCAAGCCCCACATAGGGCTCTCTGATCAGTGGGGAGTCTGCTTCTCCCTTTCCCTCTGCCCCTCCCTCCACTTGTGCTCTCTCTCTCTTTCTCTTTCTTAAATAAATAAATTCTTTAAATAAAGAGGGTTATCTCTGCTTATCTAGGCTAGTTGCTTAGGGAAATACTGACATAATTTTGTGTCAGAGTCTTTTATTTTAATTTCTTACATAAACATCCTCCCTCAATAATAGTTTGTGGTACTATCCAGAGATCCCAAGTAACTTGCTTGTCCACTTTCTATCATAAATTGAACTTTTCAGCTTTCAATTTTCTAGTTGAGTACTTTGAGAAAGACTTCTATTATTTTATGGAAATTCGTGGAATGTAGAAAACTCAGAACTCCCTCAAAAATAGATATCTTTAAAAAAGCACTTTTAGCACCTGATTTCTGACCTACTACAAAGTTATTGTAATTAAATAGTGTGGCACTAGTTCATGGTTCAACACATAGCTTTATTGAACACTCCAGAATAGACCTACAGTTTTATTTATTTGATTTTTTATACTGGATGATTTTTAATAAGATCTACCCTCTTAAAGAAATTTTGAGTGTATAGTATAGAATTGGTAACTATAGGTATAGTGTTGTACATCAGATCTCTAGAACTCATTTATCTTGCATAACCTAAACCTTACACCCATTGAGTAGACATTCTCCACTTTCCTTTTTTCCTGAATACTCACTGCATTTTTGATAAAGGTACTAAATTAATTCAATTTGAAAGAGAATGTATTTTAAGCAAATCATTTTGAGACCACTGGTTATCTATCAATAATAAAATGATCCTTGGGACTTTCTCATATTATACATAATATTTAATAAGTGATGGATCAAACACCTAAAGAGATAATATTATGAACCTTTTCAGGGGGCTATCCTAAGAGAATATCTTCTTGACTTAATAATAGAAAAACTTTCTTAGAAATAATTCAGAAATTATAACTCAATGGCAGGGAAGATTTGTCTGTGACAGGCAAAAACATAAGGGAATTTCCTGCTCCCCTATGTTGAAGACAGAAGTGGCTTCCTATCTCCCTAGACCAGAAGGATTTTTTCTTTATTCTTTCAGCTGCCTATTGTTTTTTCCTAGGACAGGATTTTTTTTTTTCTTGTTTGTTAACTTCTTTCTGCATTGGAAGTAGTTTTGCCTCTATCACAACAATGGGTCTTTGCCTGGACCCATTTTTTGCTGCTTTCCCCACAGTGGCTTGAAGCTTTTATTTCCTATAAAAGAAAGATTTGGGGAGCAGGCAGCCCTTTGCATCCATGTGTCACACTGATCTCCATATCTACATAAAATCTTTATCAAGAGTATGGAGACCTATGGAAGAGAGCTTGTCAGTGATTTCAGGCTTTTCTTATTTGAGGTTCCTATGGATACTAAACTAATTGACAGTTTACATTCAGCAGCTGAAATATCCTAAAATTTTAAGCTATTCCTACCTGCCTCTATGGTGACTATGTTTTCTTTCAGTGATCTGCTAAAGGTGAAAGAAAGAGTTCAAGTCCTGTCTCACCTCTGTGGGGATTATCACCCTTTGGAATCCAATTGACTAGGTTAATTTACAAATTCACACCTGACATACTCAAGGAATGTTATGATTTGCAGATTATGGAGCTTTTTCAGATTGTTAGGGTTGGACCAACACTCCCTGTATCTTTACCTCATGATTAGAGTTGGAATTCTAATATTATTTAAAGTTATGTTTTTGCAATGTTTTGTTTTATTTCACTAAATGACTTTTGAAAAATTTACAGTGTAATATATATATTATGAAATTCATGTTTTTTGTTGAAAGTTTCTGTAAGTTTTAAAACACATAAAGTTGCACAACCATCAACATGAACAAAATAAGAACAATTCAATTACCACCTCAAAATTTCCTCATGTCCATTTGTAACAAATCCTTCCATTTACTCTCAACCCTTAACAAGTATTTATCTGACTTTTGTCTTTAGATTTTTGACTTTTACAAAATGCCCTACAATGGTATCATATAGAATGTGGCCTTTTGAATCCATTTTTCACTCAGTATAATGCTCTGAAAAGTATTCCATCATATTTTTAGGTGCTTATTAGTCATTCATATTAACCCATTTTAAATTATATCATTTGTCTTACTAGTAATAAAAGGTAAGCTTATTCTTTATATGGTGTTAGATAAGCTATTTAAAGATGTTACTTGAAAATATTCAAAAAGTTGGGGCATGTGGATGGCTCAATGGGTTAAGCCTCTGCCTGCAGCTCAGGACATGATCTCAGGGTTCTGAGATCGAGCCCTGTATCAGGCTCTCTGCTTCCCCACCTCCCATCTACATAAAATCTTTATCAAAATGTCAACTGTTGTTGCACTGTCATATAATAAAAGGCCTAGTCATAAAAATCATATTCAGTGCCAGGAGAGAATAGTCTATAAACCATTTGAGTGATTTTTAAAAATATTTGACATACATAAACATTTGTTTTTGTATTTATACATAAGGGAGTCTGCTTCCCCATCTCCCATCTCTCACCTGCCTCTCTGCCTACTTGTGATCTCTGTCAAATAAATAAATAAAATCTTAAAAAATATATTCAAAAAGTTAAAAATAGAATCACCCTACAACCAAGAAGGTGCAGAAATGGGTATTTACCCAAAAGATACAAAAATACTGATTCAAAAGCACTTGTACTCCAATGTTTACAGCAGCATTATCCACAGTGGCCAAATTATGGAAAGAGCTCAAACCCAAGTGTCCATCTACTGATGAATGGGTAAAGAAGATACATACATATATATACCACATAGAGAGAGGTAGATGATAGATAGATAGATGATAGATAGAGTAGAATATTATTTAGCCATCAAAAAATTGAAATCTTGACTTTTGCAATGATGGGGCTAGAGCTAGAGTGTATTATGCTAAGTGATATAAGCCAGTCAGAGAAAAACAAATGCCATATGATTTTACTCATATATGGAATTTAAGAGACAAAACAGGTGAACATCAAGGAAGAAAAAGAAGAGAGAAAAAGATAGGCAAACTATAAAATAGACTCAAGGATAGAGAACAAACCGAGGGTTGCCAGAAAGGAGGTGGAAGAGAGATGGGTTAAATGGGTGATGGGGATTAATGAGGACACTCATTGTGATAAGCCCTGGGTGTTCTATGTAAGTGATGAATTACTAAATTCTACTTCTGAAACCAATATTACACTATATTTCAAATAACTAGAATTTAGTGAGAAACTTGAAACAAACAAACAAACAAATTCAGTCTGTGGCTTGTCTTTTAATTATTTTAATGATAATTTTAAAATTTTATTGTCTGTTGCCATTTGCAAATGCAATAATTTACTTAATTTCGAATTCTGATTGTTTGTTGCTAGCATATAAAAATATAACTGTTATTTGTATAATGAACTTGTGTACTGTGACCTTGCTAAACGTGTTTCTTATGGTAATTTTGTGGTGTTCTCTGTGATTTGTTACATGCGGGATCATATCTTCTCGCCATAAATACAGATTTACAATTTTCTTTCCAAACTAGATGCCTTTAAATTATTTTGTTGTTCTTATTCTTCTTGCCTTAATGTGCTAGCTAATTTACTGTACACAGTACAATGTAGAATAGAATGGCAAAAGTTAACATCCTTAAGTTGTTCATTATATTTGAGAAACCCTTCAGTCTTTCATCATTAAATGCGATGTCAGCAGGGGGATTTGCACAGATGCACTTCATGAAGTATGGAGAAATATCTCTTTTCTTCCTAGTTCACTGAGGGTTTTTACAGTAAATAGATGTGTTATTTTCAAATGACTGATCAGCATCTCTTTGTGTGATCATGTGGTTATTATTTATTCTGTTAATGTGGTATGTTACATTAATTATTTTCAGAAATTAAACCAACCCAGCATTGGAGATCAACCTTAGTTGTTCAGAGTGTATGATACTACTGTCATGAATGTGATTTGCCATATGTCCCATTGTTGGCATAAACTACCTCATATTGCTTAATTCCTGTTATACAAAGGCTTTCTTTTCTTTTTTTATTTGAATATAGTTGACACACAGTATTAGATTAGTTTCAGGTGTACAACATAGTGATCGGACAACTCTATACATTATGTTGTACTCATGGTAAGAATAACTCCCATCTGTCACCACTGATTGTATTCCCGATGCTGTATCTTTGTTCCCATTGCTTATTGATTCCGTAACTGGAAGGCTATGTTTGCCAATCCCCTCCATCCGTTTTGTCTATCCCTCCACTGTACTCCCTCTGGTAACCATCAGTTTGTTCTCAGAATTTATAGGTCTGATTTTCCTTTTTATTTATTTATTAATTTGTTTTGTTCTTTAAGTTCCACATATAAGTGAAATCATATGGTATTTTTCATATATATATATATATATACATATATATATATATATATGACATTTTCTGTAACCATCCATCTATGAATGGATATTTGAATTGCTTTCTTATCTTGGCTACTGAAAATATATAGCAATAAACATAGATGTGTATATCTTTTTGAATAGTGGTTTAATTTTCTTTAGGTAAATACCCAGTTGTGGGACTATTGGATCAGGTGGTATTTCTACTTTTAATTTAGTTTTTGAGAAACCCCCATATTGCTTTCCACAGTGGCTGTTCCATACAAAGATATTCTTATCAACCAGGGCATCCTGTGGGTTCAGAAGTTATCTCCCAGGAACTTGTCAAAACCCATTCCTGAAGAACTTTAGAATGTACAGGGTTTAGGCAACCCAGAACTACTGAGCTAATGCTTTACTGCATAATTTCCAAGTAGTTCAGTAATAAAATATTTTTTAATAAAAAATAGTTACAACTCATGAGATTTAACTTAAAGCTCTGAAGGGGTATTAAATCAACTTTTACAAAGCCAGTTTCTTTCAAAATGTCAACTGTTGTTGCACTGTCATATAATAAAAGGCCTAGTCATAAAAAGTCATATTCAGTGCCAGGAGAGAATAGTCTATAAACAATTTGAGTGATTTTTAAAAATATTTGACATACATAAACATTTGTTTTTGTACTTATACATAAAACCAGTTTCTACATTCTAAAAAATTCAACATGTGGAATCTATATTTAATGTATTATTGGCAAGATTTATCATCATATTATTTTCATTATAAAGAGCAGTAGCAAAAAACAAAACTATGTTCTTTGAAATGTATGTACCATGTACTGAATTGAATGGCATATTATAATTAAGAATGGGATCAAATATACATGTAATAAAGTGGTAAAAGAGTAACCATTCTTATATAAGGTTTTATGATGACATATTTATGATTTTTAGTAAATTAAGTCATACTATTAATAGTATATAAAAATGCATCATTTTTCATCATATAGTTCTTATCACTCACACATTTCTGTCTCATAAAAATAACAGAAATATTGGTAATTTTGTCTATGTTGGATACTTACTCAAAACGAGGTTTATATTTATGTCATACGATAATTATTTTGTTAAATTTCTCATTTTTATAGTTTAATGAAATTCACTTACTTGAGAAAACGTTTTCAATTTTTTAAAAGATTTTATTTATTTATTTGACAGAGAGAGATCATAAGTGTGCAGAGAGGCAGGCAGAGAGAGAGGGGGAAGCAGGGTCCCCACTGACCAGAGAGCCCAATGCAGGCCTTGATCCCAAGACCCTGAGACCATGATCTGAGCTGAAGGCAGAGGCTTAATCCAATGAGCCATCCAGGCACCCCAATGTTTTCAATTTTATATGTTCAAGTAATAGACAAGTTAAAATGCCATGACTTAATCAATAGTATAAAATCAAACACTATGACAAAGTTATTTTCAGTATATATTCATGTGTTTTAGTCTTTGTCCACAATAAAATTATGCATGCTTTCCTTTTAGCTATTCATGTTACATTCAATAGCTCTAATGCATAATAAGTTATTTGCAATCTAAATGCCATCTTCTTCAAAGTAGGATTTTAGTTGACAATATGTAATTATTTAGAGCACTCTATTGAAGTACTAATATGTTTGAAGATTTCTACGTGTGCAGATGGAATTTGCCTGTTTAGTTATGCCAATTTCACTAGTCTTCAAGGCTCTAGGATGGGGAAAAAAAAAAGCAAAGCTTTTAGGTTACTCTTAATGATGGGACATTATATGGACACTCAAATATATTTCATGGTGGTCATTTTTTTAAATTGTATTATCAAGGACTGCAAGAGATTCAAAGTGGTTCCACATGGTTGGGGCATGGGATGTGACATGCTGATGGGAAGAGTGGAAGTAAATGGGGCAAGGGAGATAAGAAGTAATGTATTTATGGACGTCCTTATAAACTACATGATCTACTATGCTCTTTTTCCCCTGAGGGCATTGGGAAGTCACAGAATATTATGATTGACAGATAATATTTACATATTGTGGAAAGGGCTAATGTACTTTAAATTGGGGGTAACATATTTGAGTTGGATGAAAATGGTAGACATATGGTCTTTGATAAATACAGACCTAAAAATGGGAGTGGGTAAATAGAAGATGATTTAACAATTTTTCCAACTGTAGAACCATGTAAACAAAACCCATTTGGCTGTTGACATACAATGTAAACTCCATGATAACTGAAATTTCACTTTCTATTGTTAAAGTAATTAAAGAGGCCATTAGACTGAGGTGGATTTAATGCTTTAGCCATCTATGTAAGCAAACAGAAAGGTAAACCAGAATAAATTCCTCAAGGTTAAGAAATTAAGACTTGAGAACAACCAGTCACAAACAGCCAACTAGGCTTTCCAAATTAAGCAATCAGTTAAGCTTTACTTCTGTCTGCTCTACAAGAATCTTTCCCTTAGGTTCTGTTGGTTGAGTGCTCCTAACCATTTTCATTTTGGCACTGCTAGATTCAAGTTCATGTTTGCTCAAATAAATTCCTCAAAATTTTAATGTACAATTTATCTTGTAATACTCTTCTCTTTATTATCAGTCTCCATGGTACCTGACACACATGTGCACAATAAAATTTTGAATGAAGTAATGAAAATGGTGATCATTTGAAGTTGCATAATACTATGGTATCTAAAGTTTGGTTTTTAAGGAGATAGTGAAGAAAAGAGGTTGAAAGCAAGGTAGTCGATGTTAAAACACTTATTTTTTTTTTAAAGATTTTATTTATTTATTTGACAGAGAGAGATCACAAGCAGGCAGAGAGGCAGGCAGAGAGACAGGAGGAAGCAGGCTCCCTGCTGAGCAGAGAGCCCGATGCGGGACTCGATCCCAGGACTCTGAGACCATGACCTGAGCCGAAGGCAGCGGCTTAACCCACTGAGCCACCCAGGCGCCCCTAAAACACTTATTTAAATGTTAAATACACTTTAAAGAACACAAAGTAGAATATGCCAAATAAAGAAAAATGTTGATATGAATAGAAATATCTTTGCAGGGGTGCCTGGGTGGCTCAGTGGGTTAAAGCCTCTGCCTTCAGCTCAGGTCATGATCTCAGGGTCCTGGGATCAAGCCCCATGTCGGGCTCTCTGCTCAGCAGGGAACCTGCTTATTCCTCTCTCTCTGCCTGCCTCTTTGCCTACTCGTGATCTCTGTCTGTCAAATAAATAAATAAAATCTTAAAAAAAAAAGAAATATTGCATCTTTAACATAGTGATTCTGATTTGCAAATGAACACATGACAAGTAATTGGAGAGCATAAAAATAAGACCTGGAAAGCCATGGTTAGGTTAGGTAAATTAATTATATTTAGAATATTTAACATAGAATGTTGGATTTGGTTATGAATATTTTTCAGAAATTTATAATTTCTGGTATACTAAACTTAACACAGAATATCCCAAGGAAATCTTTTAAGTATTCATACCTTCTCTATTTCCATAGTTTATTTTTATCCATTTTCATTTTCAGTTACTTTTATTGCTAGTGCAGTAAATGTAACATTTGTAGAAATTTAAAATTGTTGGGAAGAACTGAACTTTTCGCTCTGGCCTAGAATGAGAGTCACATTTATAAATTTTAACATTTATTTCAGACCCTGAAGGAATTATGCTAAAATATATAGAACTTATTTTTATAAAAATGTTTAAAATACGACTATTTAATAGTAAGGTACTAATAGAAATTACATTTAAGGACATTAAATTTCCAAAGATTAAGACAGGCTCTGCTTTTGATACAATTGGACCACTTAGATGGATACTACCATCAAAATTGATATCTTTATGATTTTTTTTTAATTTGTTCTCATTGGCAATTTTCCTCAAGATTCAAATCTCATAGTCATTTCATGTAAGCTATTTGGTGATAGTCACATTTCTAGGTCGTGTTTATCTTCAACTAAATTTACCATGTGCCAGTTTGTCTAGGGCAATCTCGGTTTATGCCTACCATCCAAAATTAATTGATTAGCAGTGTCCCACTTTCATTTCCAAATCTCCTAATTTCAACTGTAACTTTATAAAATATATTGTCACCCAATCTTTTATTTTTATTATTTACTTAATTCTTTTTTTATTCATTTATTGTTATGTTCAGTTAGCTAACATATAGTATATCATTAGTTTTTGATGTTGTGTTCAACGATTCATTAGTTGTGTATAACATCCGATGCTTATCATACAAAGAATTTTCCCAAGATGCTCTAAGTCTGAGGTGGGGAATAGAGAGAGGAAGAGAGAAAGAGAGAAAAGAATGTGTAGATGAAGAAATTAATTTAAAATGGAGTTAGTAATGAAAGAGTACTTTACTGGGTTACTGAGTCAGAAATAATATCACACCACTAAATTTAAATTAAAATACTGAGATCTTTATTATTATGAAATCACCAAGATAATGGTACATAGTGACTGAGTTAGATCAATAAATCAGATATAAAATAGCAAATCCTATATTCTGCACACTGTCTCACTAAGCAATCTAGGTTCTACTGAAATTTAGATAATTGAAATTTTGATATAATGTTTTTATTCTATGTTTCTTTATTTATAAATGAGTTCCTGAACCACTGGATTCAGTGGTTCTGAATCACTGGATTCAGAACCCTAAAGTATCTTTTAATAAGAAAACACACACATATACAAACACATAAACAGTTATATAGCATAAACAGTTCATTTTCTTTCTTCTTCTATGTCTTATTTATTGATCTTATTTATTACATTTAGTTTAACAAGGAACAAATAATTACCATTAATTGTTATTATATGGTCTACTGGATATTTCTTTAGAAATGTATGATATGCATTGTGTATAATGCATGGTTTATATCCCCAGCTAAGTTATGAGTTTCTGGAATTTGAGGTAATGTGGTTATTCAGATTTCTATCTCCTGATATTTATGAGAACATACATTATTTAATAAGAATGCAAGAATGTGGGGTACTTGGATGGCTCAGTTGGTTAAGCATCTGCCTTCAGCTCACTTCATGATCTCAGGGTCTTGGGATTGAGCCCTGCATCAGGTTGTCCACTCAGCAGTGAGTCTCTTTCTCCCTCTCATTCTGTGATCTCTCTTGCTTTAGTTCTCTCTCTAATAAATAAATAAAATTTTTTAAAAATGCAAAAATTTCTATTACCCTAGTAGCCATATTCACAGAAATGCAATTATTTGATAAAGTAAGTCCAAGTACATGGACTTTTTATTTTTTTGGTTAAAAATTCTCTTTGTTCTTTAATAATTAATTATTTAAGATTTTTATAGTATTCTTGTTTATTTGCAGGTGTTCCTAACAAAGCTAATTCTCTCTTTTCCTGTTCCTGTAAAAACAGGGTCAATCTGTATGAAGAATTCTATAATTTTTTGTTTAAGGAGAATGATGTCTTATTTTGGATATATTAAAATTCTATCACACACAAACATTTTAGCACATCATGTTTTATTTGAGGTGTGAATATTTTAAAACCTGCCACATAGTAACATGGGACATTTGTAAGTTGGCTGGTATAGAATTAAGCTTTTTCATCTGTCAGATTTTTTGTTCTCACTAATTCTGGCACAGCTAAAGAAAATTAATAGGTTTTTAATTCAGCCGAATGGAATCTAATGAACCAGATTTTACAATCAATAGTTTCATAAAAGTAATTCAATCAAATTCATATATAAAAATGGTTTGGAGTTAATCAATCAATCAAATCAAATAAATGGTTTGGAGTTAATCAATTGAGTTCAAAATGAATTATTTCTAATTTATATTCTTGTTACCTATTTAGAATTAGTGTTGCTTCTTGGTTACTTCCCATCCTAATGTACTATGTTATTAGTTATGTTGAAGGTCATTTATATTTTGCTAACTGAAATAGGAAGAAGTTGGAAGGAAAAGAAAGAGAAGAAAAAGAAGAGAGGAAAAAAGTCTTTAAATTGATGAGAGGTCTAGTCATCAATGAGCTAGAAAAGAAAAAAAACACAGGAGGAAGAAAATTATTATTTATTTGTTATAATGGCCTTTATTATAATGGCTGAAGAGGAGTAAAAGTAACTTCATAAAATCAGTGTGCTCCAAATGCCAACAATGAGGCATAAACATAAAATGTACAATGTGAGCCTCTCCAAGTCAGAGGCAAAGCATTCATTGCTTCTCCTCCTCCTCCTTCTCCTCCCTCTCCCTTTTCCCCTTCTCCTTCTTTTTCTAGTTCCTGATACTCAGAAATTATGTTACAAGTGATCATCTCATTTAATTCCAAAAGCAATCTTGTGAATTTGTAGCTGTTGCCTATCAAAAATAAAGAAAATTGAGCTTAAAGAAAAAACAAAAACAAAACTAATGTGTGTGATGTCCACAACTGAAGAGCTAAAGAGCCAGACTATTTGTCTCTAAAATATGGATGTTTCAGGGGAGCTCTTTTTTTTTTTTAAGATTTATTTATTTATTTTAGAGAGAGAGAGTGCATGTGTATGAACAGGGATGGTCAGAAGGATAGGCGGAGAAAGAGAATCTCAAGCAGATTCCCCACTAGGTGCAGAGTTGGACAAGGGGCTCAGTCTCATAACTCTGAGATAATGAACTGAGCCAAAATCAAGAGTCAGAGGCTTACTTGATGGCTACCCAGGTACCCCTCAGGACAGCTCTTTTTAAGCTATCCTAAAGAGGTCCTAACCATGGAAAAATCATTTTCTCTAACTATGACATGTCTTAGTTATTATTCAAAGATTTTTCTACTTGCCTCATGCATCAGCGTGATTTGAGTTTTTTTTTGTTGTTGTTATTGTTGTTTTTGTTTTTTATTTTTAATTTAGATTATCTAGAGCTATATGGGAGAAGCAATCTTTCCAGGGACGTTTCATCAACACCATACATCACATATTCTAGACAGTTGGCCAAAGCAACCTGGAACTTGCCTTCCCCTTAAGAGACCTCTAAAGTCATCACATCCTGAGCACTTATTTTAAAGTCATCATGTATTTGAAATGTGCTTGTGCTTAGATTAATACAGTCCCTTTGCCATTTAGGCTAGTTTTAAATCAATTACTTTGCAGTTTGCTTATAGACTCTATATTGCTCTGATAGCAATTTATATTATTTTACCTAGCTTTTAAAAGTTTTAGCAGTTCTATTCTCTAATTAACTTTCATTTTCCACCTAAATCACTGGTTTCAAAATATAAATTTCATATTTTTTTTCTATTTCTCATTGAGGCCTACATAATGAGGCCACACTATTTAACCCTTATCTATTACTATTCATACCTTTTAAAATTTCAATAGTAGTATGATAGTCAAAAAGGGTATAAGACTATTTCCAAAGAGTTAGAAAATGTCAGCTGCATATGGAACAAATAATTACATCAAGAATATTTTTAAAAATGAAAAAACAAAAAGAAAAGACTAATGAATGGCACTATATATTGAAATGAAGAATATACATAAAATTTGATAAAGTAAATTTATTTCTAGATTGATATTCTTCAGAAATAATTGGAGTATACAGAGATAGTCATGTGCAAATAAGGGAAGAAAGCATGGTTTGTAACAACTAAATCTTTGAAAGTAGTCTTAGAGATTTACAACCAATAAGGAATTGAATTTGTATATTATAGAATACATATTCTATAGAGTAATTTGCAATTTCAAAAAGAACAAGGCAGAGAAAAATGTACTGGTAAGGGAAAGTTTCCAAAACATTGTTAATTGAAAAGTAAATTCATGTCTGTGTGTGTGTGTGCATGTAGGTAGATTGTAGATATAGATACAGATATAGATATAGATAGATATAAGTATAGATATAGTGTTTGTGTCTATCATATAATTAGCTACAGCTAAAGGTTTTATACAAGGTTATTCAGGGAATTAGAATGAATTTTAGGGGCCCCTGGGTGGCTCAGTGGGTTAAGCCCCTGCTTTCGGCTCAGGTCATGATCTCATGATCTCAGGATACTGGGATCAAGTCCCACATAGGGCTCTCTGCTCAGCAGGGGGCCTGCTTCCCCCGCTCTCTCTGCCTGCCTCTCTGCCTACTTGTGATCTCTCTCTCTCTGTCTAATAAATAAATAAAATATTAAAAAAAAAGAATGAATTTTAACCTGTTTTTTTCTAACTTGAAACTTTTTACAATAAAACAAAATGTGTAAATTAAGTATTATAATATTTAAATAATAATTACTAGTAATCTGGAAAATTAGGAAATACAAATGAATATAAAGCCAAAATAATACTCACTTATAATCCCATTATCCAGAGATTAGACCCTGGTAACATTCTGGTATAATTCTTTACAGTATTCACTTGATAGATAGGTGATAGATACATATTTATATGTATGCATTGAATTTTACTATACAAACAGTCTCCAATTGAGAATGCTTCAACTATACAATGGTTTAACAAATGATATGCATTCAGTAAAAAGCATGCTTTGAATTTAGAGTTTCCATCTCTTCCTGAGCTAGCAATATGTAGCAGGATCCTCTCATGATTCTGGGCAGCAGTGAGCTGAAGGGAGCTGAAGCTCCCAGTAGCCCCTTGATCACCAAGGCAACCAACCAACACACTTGCAACCACTCTATACCCATACTGCCATTCTGGTTTTAACTTTCAGTACAGTATGCACTAAATTACATGAGACATTCAATGATTTTTTTTTAAGATTTTATTTATTTATTTGACAGAGAGACAGCAAGAGAGGGAACACAAGCAGGGGGAGTGGAAGAGGGAGAGGTAGGCTTCCCAGCAGAGCAGGGAATAAGATGTGGGTCTCCATCCCAGTCCTCTGGGATCATGACCCGAGCTGAAGGCAAATGCTTTAACCTTGAGCCACCCAGGTGCCCCCATTCAATGATTTCTTATAAAATAGGTTTGTATTTGATGACTTCACCCAACTGTAGTCTGATGTAAGTGTTCTGAGCAAGTTTAAGGTAGGAAAGGTTGAACTATGATATTTAGCATTTTAGGTGTTTTAAATGCATTTTTTACATACCATACTTTAAACTTACAATGGGTTTAACAATGTAACCTCATCCTAACTTGAGGAAGATTTGTATCCAGATTTTGTTTTGTTGTTAGTTTGAATGCTGTTGTTTTGTATATTTCCTTAAGAATGATGCCAGGACAAGAACTTTTAATATTTATTTTTCCCTGATCTACTACAGAGTATGAGTGTCCAGTTCAAAGCCTATTTACTAACATTGTATAAATCTTAATTTGCTTGAACTTGTTGTTTTTATTTTATTCATTTATTTGAGAGAGAGAGAGAGAGTGAGCACAAGCAAGAGAGCAATAGACAGAGAAAGCAGCAGAGGGAGAGGGAGAAACACTGAGCAGAGAGCCCAACAGGGAACTTGATCCCAGGACACCAAGATCATGACCTGAGCTAAATACAGCCATTTAAACAACTGGGCTACCCAGGTGCCCCTCAACTTGTTAATTCAGTGAAATTTATTTTCACTTTTTTTTTTTGAAGATTTTATTTATTTATTTGACAGAGAGATCACAAGTAGGCAGAGAGGCAGGCAGAGTGAGGGGGGAAGCAGGCTCGCTGCTGAGCGGAGAGCCCGATGTGGGGCTTGATCCCAGGATCCCGGGATCATGACCTGAGCTAAAGGCAGAGACTTTAACCCACTAAGCCAGCCAGGTGCCTCTATTTTCACTTTTATTTTATTTTTTATTTTTTTAAATCTATTTTCACTTTTAAAGAAAAATTTCATTTTAACTTTGAGTCATGTCTCCAAATAACTGTTTTTCAGGGTATAACTTCTACATCAAACTTTCCTCCTGATAACTGTCTTCTTTATTGTTGAAATTATTTCTACTCTTACTTGGTCAGTTTTCCTTTATTTTTCAACTGATACTGTTATATAAAGATTTTTTGTTGTTGTTGTTCTGAAAGAAAGGTGGAGAATAAAACGACTCTCAGGAAACATAGTTGTAACTATAAAACAAAACCTTAACTTTTGATTTTATAAAACAGTGAAATTTGGAGATAACAAACAGATATTAGAATTTCTATACTCAAATCTTCTGGGTAGAAAAGGCTACAAAACTAAAAGTCCTATGAAAGATGATGTTTCATGAATAAAGGGTAGGGGGTTTTGGGGGGTTGGGAGGAAATGAAACAAAATGGGATCTGGAGGGACACAAACCATAAGAGACTCAATCTCACAAAACAAACTGGGGGGTGCTGGGGGGTAGGGAGTTAGGGATAGCGTGGCTGGGTTATGGACATTGAGGAGCGTATGTGCTATGATGAGTGTTGTGAAATGTGTAAGCCTGATGATTCACAGATACCTGTAACCCTGGAGCAAATAATATATTATATGTTAATTAAAAATTAAAAATTAAATAAAATATTCAAATAAATAAATAAATAAATAAAATACTGAAAGTATGCAGAAATACATGAGATACAAATGGGGATAAGGAATGATAAAAATTCTATCCTTGGTATATTTTAATTCAATGAAACCCCTTTTTCATTTTATCTTTTGTCTCAGGCAGAACTAGAGAATCAAAAGAAATGTAGATGGAACAAATTATTTAGAATACTCTCAAAGTCAAGTTAGACATGCAGACATCTGTTCATGTTTCTAAGCTTCTTAAATTTTATCAGCTGCTTAAAGTTTTGAATATTGAAATGACTTTTTAAAACAGGAATGGATTCTTAAAGAATGCCATGTAAAGAGGAGAAAATTAAAATAAAAGGACACCATCATTTTATTAAGTATGTGCTTTACCTCATGTTACCTTTCTGAAATGAGTCCTTTGTTTAAAAGAACTTTATGCTTTGATCAGTGATACAGGGACAATGATTTAATTACTCAAGAGTACCAGATCACTCTCTAGGTGCTCTCATTAAGCACTAAGCACCTATTCAGGAGGGAATTCATTATGGTCCTTATCAGAATATTAGTGTAATTTTATATAGCAAATCTATCACTTTTTAAATTATTTGTTAAGTACTTAAACTTGGTTTCCTCTTTTTAGGCTTTACCTTATTTTTTTTTCCATTTAGTATCCCTGAAAATGAATTTGAAAAAATATCTTTATGCTTATAATATGACATTTCAATATATAAAGATGCAATCATTAACAATACAGAATTTCTAAGTTATATATTCTCTAAGTTATATCAAACCACACATATTCAGGGAATAGGTGAGATTCAACAATACTTCAAAAATGTAGGGGCTCCTGGGTGGCTCAGTGGGTTAAGCCTCTGCCTTCAGCTCAGGTCATGATCTCAGGATCCTGGGTTCAAGTCCTGCATTGAGCTCTCTGCTCAGCAGGGAGCCTGCTTCCCCTTCTCTCTGCCTGCCTCTCTGCCTACTTGTGATCTCTCTCTCTGTCGAATAAATAAATCTTAAAAAAGGATACAGACTACTTAGCTAAGAAACTTAAATCTCTAGTCTTAAATAACCTGAAAATTATAGTCTAAATAAAATATATTTCCTCCATTGTCTATAATAAGTCAATTATAATTTTTGTTGTGTGAACCATTATCACAAATTTTATATACACAAATCTACATTATGCATATGGGCAACTTATGTGTTCTACTTAAATAATCCAAAGAAAGATAAAATAGAGAGAGATAGATAATCAGATTTCATAGATAGATAATGGGATTGATTGTTTAAAGTAGAACATAGCACTTTCCTTTCTGTAGTTGCCCAAGTAACTGTTAAATCTTGATTTGAGCACATATACTCTACATTATTTCTTCTTCAAAAATACCTACATTAAAAAAAAGTCGCATGAAAATCACAGTTTTAGTTGATGTCATTTTATAATTTTTAAGCTTTTCATTTAGGAAGCATATTTCTTCTGGAAGACAAGTGAATATTTGTATTTCATTAATTCTCTATTCAATAGACCAATTTTTAAATAATGAGAAAATAATCAAACCTCAGCTAAAAAGCAACACTATTATATGTTTTGAAAAAAACTAGAATAGAAAAACAATTTTTAAATGAATAATTGCATCATGCTTCTATTTTGGTTTAATACAGTGCTTAAAAAAATGTGTTTTGTGCTACTCTGCTCTCTAAAATGCTTTAAAAGAATGAATGATAGAGGGACTTAAAAAGTAATAGAGGAAGGGAGGCAAGCAGAGAGCTAATAAGGAAAAAAAGTTTTATTTTTAAGTAATTTGAAAATGATGCATAATAGGTCTCTATTTTCTTTTTCTTTTTTTTTTTTTTAACAGATTTTTATTCATTTATTTGACAGAGAGATCACAAGTAGGCAGAGAGGCAGGCAGAGAGAGAGGAGGAAGCAGGCTCCCAGCAGAGCAGAGAGCTCAATGTGGGACTTGATCCCAGGACCCTGAGATCATGACCTGAGCCAATGGCAGAGGCTTAACCCACTGAGCCACCCAGGTGCCCTAGGTCTCTATTTTCAAACTCACAATAGACCTTTCCATTTTAAGAGCTCTAAATAATGTAAAACAACTGTGCTATTTTTTTTAAAGATTTTATTTATTTATTTGAAACAGAGAGAGAGAGATCACAAGTATGCAGAGAGGCAGGCATAGAGAGAGGAGAAAGCAGGCTCCCCGCTGAGCAGAGAGCCTGATGCGGGCCTCGATCCCAGGACCCTGAGATCATGACCTGAGCTGAAGGCAGAGGCTTAACCCACTGAGCCACCCAGGCGCCCACAACTGTGCTATTTTTAATACTACAATGGTTTTATATTGTTTAGCCATATTATTCCAAATTTACTTGGCTGAACTGAATCAAAATAGAAAGGGATAATTCACCGTAAAGGCTGACCAAGAATGATGACTTGTATTAGGTTTATGGTTGTTTTCACTTCTGTTCATCTGAAGCCAGGAATAGCCATGCAAAACTTGGATAACAAGGGAAGTGAAATGGGAAGGCTGCTAACCTGAGAGAAGTAGCAGTGATTCTGAGACCAGCTAAGGGTGATGAGGAGACAGGTAGAGAAGGGTGACTCACTGTATGGGTAGTGAGGAAACATTAGCTCAACTGTAGCATGCGATAACATGCGAAATAGAAAGTACACTTAAATGATCTATGAGTTTTGGTAAAATGGCCTCAAAACAGAATGTTGATTGTTGAAATTTGTTGTTCCTGGAAAAAAAAAAAAAAAAGCTCACAAAACAACAACAACAAAACTGGTTAGATTGCAAGAGAATTTACACACATACACACACACACACACACACAGAAAATCTAGGTCAGGTGAATTTGGAAAATGAAATGTTTTCTCAACAATCCTGAGATGTAGGGGTACCTGGGTGGCTCAGTCGTTTAAGCATCTGCTTTGGGTTGATAAGTTCAACATGGCTGTATTAAGTCTAGCTGTAGGCGTACAGGTTATTATTATTCTATCATAAATTTGGAGGGGGGAAAACCCACTATATCTTGCTTACAGTATTACTGAATATTAGATGGATGTCAGTCTAATTCTTCCTTGTAGGTGATCGTCTTATTTTCTAATGTATGATAGTCATTTCTGTCTTACACCCTGAAGTTTCACTAACAGATTTAGATAGTCAGATGTGTAAGTTATGGTATTTGTGTGTTACCTCCCCACTTTTAAATCATGATCTGCATTTCTCATCTCTTTTTACCTGAAGACAATACTATTTCTTCAGTTTTGAAAATGGTCAGGCTTTTTTTCCCCCCATGTTTTCCTTCATCTTTTTCCCTTTATGGTCTCCTTGATGCTCCAATTAGAAAGGATTGGGGAAATTCTGGATATATCTTTTCTTTCTTCCTATCTACCTCTTTTTCTATTCTATGTTCTCTGAGAGTCATTCAACTGGACCTTCCATTTCACTAATATTGCTTCAGCTCTATAGAAACTACTATTAGAGACTGTTGTATGGATTTTATTTTAATAATTAAATTTCATCTCATTTTTCAAGCTTCCATTTTGTGATATAAATGTGTCTAAATATTGCTTTATAACAAATCACATGTGGACAAAAAAATTAGGATTTAAAACCTGGAAAAAATCATTTAATGTATTAATGATTTTTTTTTGCACATATAGATCCAGAAATCATTGGCACATTTAATTACAAGTTAATTATTTAATATTAATAATGTTTGCTTCTGGTAATTTTAATGACTAACACATTTAACTAGATCATTCATCTTAATGTTTTATTCAAAAAAGTTGCGATCAAGTTTTCCATTTTCTTCAGGCTTCAGCAATTTAAATATCAGATTCATGTTAATTCCTAAGACTCACTAGATTTTTATGTAATTTCTTTCTATGACATTCATTACTACTTATAATAGAATGAAAACAACAATAACAATTATGCACAAATATATTTGTGCATAATTGTTATTGTTAGTCAAGAAACTATTGGTCAAGATTTGGCAGAATCCCTGATTCTCAGTTCCCATAATGCTAAAATGGGAAGGTAGTATGCTAGAATTTTGTTATAGACAACATCTGGAAGGATGTTAGAAAGGAGTATTTTTAGGTCTCACCTCTCAAAAACTTTGAAAGCCTTTGTATTAGAGAACTTCTAAAACATTTTTCACTTTTGATCAAAGTGATCCTGAGATGAACAGTTTGGTGGTGTGTGGGCTTTATTTCTTTTTCAGCAACATAATGGTTTTTTAATGCCACATGGAAAACACTCCAAAATTCAATGACAACACATTTATCATTTATAAATTTATATAATTTAAAATATAAACTTTTATATATATTTTCTCATTTATAAATAAAACATTTGTAGTACTTTAATCATTTAATCATTGTCATCTTATGATGATGAGCAGCTCGGATCTGGCTGAACCACTCATGTTTTCCCGTAGGCTGCTGGTTTGACTGGACTTAGCTGTTTTCCCATGGCTTTGACTAATATAGTCAGGATAAATTGGGATTTCCTTATACAGTCTCTCATCCACCAGCATACTACCAAGGCTTCTTCACATGTTGATAGTTACAGTGTTCCCAAGTGCAACAGAAGATGTAAAGCCTAAACAAGCAACATTCAAGTCTTCATTTGAACCACATATACCATCATTCCATTGACCAAGCTTAGATTCACAGTGGGAAGGGATACAGAGAAGTATGGTGGGCACAGGAAGGTGTGAAATAATTGGGGGAGAGATTCTATAATAATCTACCCCCATTAATATAATAGGAAATAAAAACAGAATTCCTATAACGTAATGGTGGAAAGAAAATGTTTCCTAACTAATCCTCCCTTACAATGTCTGTCATTATCTCTCTTGTAGTCTCTTTGTTGTTTAGAAAATTAAGGAAAAGCTAAGTTACCTCATTATACTTATATCTAAAGCTGCTGTGTATCTCACCTTTATGGTGTGGAATTCATAAGAGGATATGGTCCCAAGTGTAGAATCCAGTACAAGTGTAATGTCCTTTCTGCTTACTCTCACACCTGTTTACAGACTGTCAGCAGACATCTGTGCTGCTCTCTGAATAAAGATTTCATTGCTCACACTGGGTCCTATCATAGACTTTCTCTGAGTTGCTTGTCATCAACTTTCATATGTGGAAAAAAATTATGAAAATGATAAATATCACAGCTTTCTGTTCCATAAGTTAACCACATAGCTAGTGATCAACAAATAAAAATGCAGTCTGTGTCTGAATAGGAAGGAATATCATCAGACACAAAAAGTTCAAAATTTATAGGCACAGAGTGAACCACTGTTATTTATAAATGGCCAAATTCTATTGCTTCTACTCTGGTTGCTATTTATTCCACTAGATTTAAAACACATACACACATACACTCCTCTGTTGTTCCCTTTTGACCATATCAGCAACCACATCAATGGGAAAGAAGGGAGGTAATAGAGGAAAATATAGATCTATTCCAGCTCTAAGGTGCACACAAGGGGTCCCCAAGGCCTACCAGGTCATAATTGTAAGCTGGCACAATGCCTGCACATACTAGCTACTGTTTTTTAAATGTTGCTGTTTTTATCTATTGCAGAACATCTTATAAGCAGACTAGGCTCAGTATTGTCTCCTTTGGGTACAGAAGACTTCTCAGTCTAGGAACAGGTCCAAGAGACATACACCAACTTCAGCTAAAAGCTACCTGCTGTGGAGCGAACTGACGCATATGATAAAAAAGAAGAAGAAGAAAGAAAGAAGGAAGGAAAGAAAGAAAGTAGGTAGTGACTATTTTCACATTATCAGTGTTTTTCAAAGTTTTTTGTATGGCATCTGATGTCATAGTGGTCACTTTTTCATGCTGCTGGTCTGTCTCTCTCATTTAAATGAAGTCATTAGACTTTTGAGCAGCAGTACCAAGTTCATTATCTTTCTCTATCAACCCCCCCCCACACACACACAACTACATTTGATAATATTTTATAACATTATTTAATTAATACAATGAAACTAATTTATCTAACCAGGACTGCAGGGAAAAAAAAAATCTTAATTTTATATAATCTTCCATGTTTTTTTCTTCACTCATTTTTCTGTAATGCATTAATAGATTTCTGTCAGTGTGTACGTATGGGTTGTCACTTACCCTTAACTATAGGGATTTGGAAAGTAATCTTACAAAAGCAGGTTGGAGTAACCTATTTGTTTTTTTTAGTCTTTGGTCCAAATAGCTTCTCTCCAAATATTTAAATATGAAGATGCAAAGTAAATAAGTTAGGATATAATAAGATACCATGATGTAGGTTAAATTTTTATTAATATTTAATTTTATTTTCCACTTTTTAAATTTTTAGATCAGTGGCTTTTAGCTGAGAGCTGGTTAAAGTGGCATGCACTATTTTTGCTGTTTGGGATGTCCCAAAGACAAAGCTCTTTTTGTCATGAGAGTTTATGCTAAAGAACCACACAACCATATTTCTTACCAAAGAGGTAAAAGATCTATACTCTGAAAACTAAAGCACTGATGAAAGAAATTGAAAATGACACAAAGAAATGGAAAAACATTCCATCCTCATGGATTAGAGAAACAAATACTGGTAAAATATCTATATTACCTAAAAAATCTACATAGTTAAAGTAATCCCTATCAAGCAAAATACTAACAGCATTTTTTCAGAGAGCTAAGACAAACAATCCTAAAATTTGTATGGAACCACAAAAGACCCCAAATAGCCAAAGCAACCTTGGAAAAGAAAAGCAAACATGGAGTATCACAATTATGGACTTAAAGTTATATTACAAAGGGGTAGTAATCAAGACAGTGTGATACTGGCATACAAATAGACACATAGATGAATAGAACAGAATAGAAAACCCATAAAATGAACCCACAACTACATGGTTAGTTAATCTTCAACAAAAAAGGAAAGAATATCCAATGGAAAAAAGAAAGGCCCTTCAACATGGTGTTGGGAAAACTGGACATCAACATGCAAATGAGTGGAACTGGACCACTTTATTACACTGTATATAAAAGTAAATTCAAAACAGATGAAATATCTAAATGTGAGACAGGAAACCACTAAAATACAATAGGAGAGCACAGACAGTGACCTCTTCGACATCAACCATAGCAACTTCTTTCTAGTTATGTCTCCTGAAGCAAGGGAAACAAAAGTGAAAATAGGCTATTGGGATTCATCAAGATAAAAACAAAACAAAAGTGTACAATGAAGGGTGAAGAAAACAATCAGCAAAACTAAAAGGCAACCTATGAAATGGGAGAAGATATTTGCAAATGATATATCTGAGAAAGACTTGGTATCCAAAATATATAAAGAACATATCAAACTCAATGCACAAAAGACAAATAATCCAGTTAAGAAATGGGCAAAAGACATGAATAAATAATTTTCCAGGAATACATCCAGATGGCCAATATGTACATGAAAATATGCTCCATATCAGGGAAATAAAAGTCAAAACTGCAATAATATATCACCTCACACCAGTCATGGCTAAAATTAAGAACACAAGAAACAACAGATGTTCATAAGGATTCAGAGAAAGGGAACTTCTTACATTGTTGGTTGGAATGAAAACTGGTAAAGCCACCCTGGAAAACAGTATGGAGGTTCATCAAAAAGTAAAAAATAGAACTACCCTATGACCCAGCAATCATGCTACTAGGTGTCTTGTACTGGTTCTGCATTTTTAAAAAAGATATTATTTATTTATTTGACAGAGAGAGACACAACAAGAGAGGGAACACAAACGGGGAGCAGGAGAGGGGGAGGGAGAGGGAGAAGCAGGCTTCCCACTGAGCAGGGAACCCGACGCAGGGCTTGGTCCCAGGACCCTGGATCCTGATCTGAACCGAAGGCAGACACCTAACGACTGAGCCACCCAGGAGCCCCCTAGTTCTGCATTTTAAAGTTATTTATTTATTTATTTATTGTTTGGTCTCCTCCCAGAAGCCATGTGCAGGGTAGTGGTTAGGGCTTATAAGCTCTGGAGCCATATTGTGTGTGTTTGAATCTTTGCTCAACCACTCACTAGCTGTGTGACCTTGGGCGAGTTACCTCTCTGTGTGTCAATCTCTTCAACTGTAAAATGGGATAATGATAGTACTGTGTTTATGGAGTTCTTGTGAGGATTAAATGAATAAAAATGGATGTAAAGCCTTCGGAACAAAAAAACAAAAAACAACAACAAAAAAAGACAAGGGGTACAAAAATACAGATTTGAAGTGGCACATGAATCCCAATGTCTATAGCAGCATTATTAAAAATAACCAAATTAGCATTATTATAAATAACCAAATTAACCTGGGTGTTGTACATAAACAATGAATCTTGGAACACTGCATCAAAAACTAATGATGTATTTTATGGTGACTAACATAACACAATTAAAAAAAAGAAAAAAAAACGGATGTAAGAATTAGATTTTTATACATCAAGACTGTGTTTGTCAATATCATTCTTTCAAAAACAATAAGTTTATGATTTTATGATCAATTTCTTCCTTGTGAGTTCATGTGCAAGCAAACCACAAGGTTGGTTTCATTTAATCTTTTTTTTTTTTTTTTTTTAAGGCCTGACGATATTGATCTTTTACTTTCTTGGCCACTGTGCCCCACATATATCCCTTCCCCTAAATTGATGCCGAATTCCTTGGTACTATGCAAAACAGGAAACGTGAATTGAGCAGGGAAGGAAATATCTTAATTCTAAGCTTTGCCACTGAATAACTCATTTGTCAGAGCACTTCAGAAGAAACCCACTGCTTCATTACTAACCTCACACCAGTGTCAGGGTGCCATACTGAAGCTGCTGGTATTCAATCTCAAAATGAACAAGTCTCCTACTATTCATCAAATTAGGTATACGCACAGTCTAGCCATCTCCCTGATCAGATCTCTTTTTCTTTCCATGTTTTCTGAGTCACTGACAAATTACAGCATGAGTTCATTTCTCCTACAGAAATTTGCTAAACGTGGCTAGAAGCAGTCTACATAAATCAAAACCCAAAATTGTCTATAAATAATTTTACCTAATTACTAGCATTGGGTGATCAGCTTTCAAAAGCAAGAAGTGAAGTTTACCATGTCTTACATCACCATATAATTTGGTCTTATAATGACGTCTATCTTATCAATGGGTAACAGATATAGATGTACTTTTGTAGAGTATGCAAAGCAGGTAGGCTTTAAATGCCTAAAAATCTTTATTTCCAAGCTATTTTTAAAGTAATTGATGTGTAAAAATTTGAATTTGGTTTCTGAGGACTTTTGTACTAATGAACATCGGCCTGTAGAGAAGAAATAGGGATCAATATACGGAGATAATCTTTGGCACATTTGTTTAACAATAAAAAAATTACACCCAGCATTAAAGAAAAGATAAAAAGATATTCTTCTCCAGAATATGGAGGGCATTTTTGCCAACTGACCCAATTTTCAAATTGCAAAAGATCAGTAGTAACAAGTAGAACACATTTTGTCAACAAAATCATGCAGTCTGATGTCTGCTGTAAAAGTATCACTATCTCCACGCATTTTACAATTTGGAAACACCTCTAAAAAAAATTTTACATCAAAAAGAAAACTTTAAAATATTAGGAATTGAATGATTTAATTTTATATTTTAGAACACTTGGGATATTTCACTTGGTAAATTTCTAGGCTCAAAAACTCAAAAAATATGAAAGACTGATTGGACGAACAAATTATGAAAGTGAAGAAATTACAACATCAGGATTAATACATATAAAGAGAAAGATCATGAAGGTAAAAGCAGAAATTAATGAAATTTGAATAAGGTGATTAGAAGAAAACAATATATACAAGTAGGTGACTTCTATGGGCAACTGCTCATAAATATCACTGTGGATCTCTGAGCGATGGTATAGGACATGGCTTAGACTTGAGTTTCAGTAAGTCGGAAAGCTGAATTATTTATCCTCCAACTCCCATCAGTTGGTTGAGGGCTTTTCCCAGGGGTATTAATTCCCTGACATTTCTGCACTACCCTTTGTAGGCTAGACAAATACATACATGGAATAAAAAATCACTGATACTTATATTTAAAGAAAAATGCTTTCCTGCAGCTGCCACCTAAAGTACTTAAAATATATCACTAAATGCAGGCAAAATGGAGTGAAGAAAGGTTTATATGAAAACATGATAAAAAAAAAAAAATCAGCAAATCTGGTGCTGGCCGAAATCAGTTTGTTAGATTTCAGTTGCAGATCCAATACTATCTTTTTTTATTATGTTATGTTAGTCACCATACAGTACATCGTTAGTTTTTGATGTAGTGCTCCAAAATTCATTGTTTGCATATAACACCCAGTGCTCCATGCAATATTATCTTAACTAAAACTGGTGCTATAACCATTAAAGTGAAACCAACACAAGGATGAATATTTCAAATGAAAGTAATTTTTCCCCTCCAAATTGGTGCTTCCAATATATTGTAACTGAAATTCTTGAAATGCCCAACTATAAATGATATACTGTTGAGCTAATCCACTGTTGTCCATCTGTTCTAGCTCATCATATATCATCCTCATATTTATATTGAGGAATTCTAGTTTATTTTTAAATTAATGGTTCATGCTTATGTATAACCAATTACAAATCTGAATTGAGTACTTCATCATTTGAAAATTCACAATATAATATAAATGCAAGCTATACATATATAGAGGTAAAATATAAATTACAAAAAATAAATAGCTCAAGATAATACATGATTAAATACAAAGACCAATACTTATAGGCAATCAATAGTGTTTTTTTAAATAAAAAAAATACAGTCTCTGAGTGTTATGTATTTGTTCCATATTTATTCTTTACATATATATTGATAACTTAATATGCTATGCAGTATTGATTTAAAGAGTATCATTTTGATTTTATTATATTATAATCTACTGTGATCTACATACGTGTGTGTGTTGCAATTAATTTACATTACTTTTTTTTTTTTAACTGCCTCTCCCAAACTATAAGGTCTGCAATCCTAAAATGCTGGAAACTTGATATAGGAACTTCACTTCCCAGGGTCTCTTGCTAAAAGGGTTTTGATTTAATGAGTATTCCTTTAAATTAGGATTAGAAATTTGGATTTTATTCTCATTTTATTCTCAGTGAAATGGAAAATCATTGTTTAGTTTTAATCAAAGATGATATAACTGAACTTACATTTGAAAAGATATTTCTGGCTGTGAAGAAGATAAATTATTCTGAATTAAGAAATTCAAAGCAGGGGGAGCTATTAGAAAGCTTTAATATTAACGATAAGATATAATGTTGCCTTGGACTACAGTGGTGGAAGTTAATATAAAAAGAAATGAGGGTCTTTTGCATGTACTTTGGGCTAACTCAACTAGTGTGGAAACCCATAATATCACTAGTTTAATTTCAGAAACATTTGTTTTCCACATCACAGTCTAACAGGCATAAATGTAAACTAACATAATCACTAAGGGATTAAAGTTCTGCTTTGAATGAGACACCATAATCTTTCAAGATCTTGTCCTTTTTGTTGTTGTTGTTGTTGTTGTTGTTTTATTTTTAATATTTTATTTATTTATTTATTTGACAGAGAGAGAGACAGCGAGAGAGGGAACAGAAGCAGAAGGACTGGGAGAGGGAGAAGCAAGCTTCCCATGGAGCAGGGAGCCTGATGTAGGGCTCAAACTTGGGACCCTGGGATCACAACCCGAGCCAAAGCTGATGCTTAATGACTGACACACCCAGGCACCTAAACTTGTCCTCTTTTAAATTAAATAGGACATTGTGAAAGAAAACATGAAGAATTTCATTGTGGGTTGTCTTTTTTATTAATGGACTTTTCTGAGAAGTAGTTTATTTTCATTTATGCTCACTTTACATTGCCTAGAACTTAGTCACTTTATTCCATATACTTGTAAAATAGACTGGAAGAGATAATCTGAATTCCCGGGATGAAATGGAAATTGTCTCATAGACAATTATATGATTTCTGCCATAAGTAGTGAATAAATACATTCACCTTTGAAGATATTGAATTATTGGCATCAATAAAGCAAATAGATCATGACTGGAGAGTCATTTTTAATCCATAGGGAAACTTGGATTAGATTTAGAGTTTGGGGAAATTTAGAAAAGAGTTCATGAGGGAGATAAAAATCAAAGTGGATTTATTTAAAGCTGGGAAGACATTAGAGACACATTTTTTTAAGATTTTTATTTATTTATTTGACAGACAGAGATCACATGTAGGCAGAGAGGCAGGCAGAGAGAGGAAGGGAAGCAGGCTCCCCCCTGAGCAGAGAGCCCGACGTGGGACTCGATCCCAGGACCCTGGGATCATGACCTGAGCCGAAGGCAGAGGCTTTAACCCGCTGAGCCACCCAGGCACCCCTAGAGACACATTTTTGAAGGTCAAGATATTCCACATTATATGAACATTATAAAAAGCAAATATAAAATGGCAGGAGAGTATAAGATGTATTTAAGGAATAATGACATTTATAATTTGGTTAAGCAATAATGTATGAGTTGAGTTTGAAAAGTCAGACTTTAAAGATATGTGTATCATATCATAGAGTTCCTCAAATGCCAAATTGAGGTGTATGAACTTTCTCTCATCAACAATTGGGATATATCAAAAGCTTTAGTAAAGCAGTATGACAAGATAACAGTGATGTTTTGAGTAGGTTACTATGGAAACACAGGACAAATCTCATTGAAATTAAAAGTCTGCTTTCAGAGAGTCATTCAAATACAATGGAAGTAAATGACAATGTGTATCTTAAGATAGTAAAGAATATTTACAAGAAACATGAAAGAAATACAAGGGGAAAAACTGGTAGAAAGAAATGACCCAAAGTAGAACTAGGGTAAGAAAAAGTACTAATTAATTAATTAATTACTCACCTAAGTAATTAATACCAATATCAGAAAATGGGAAGTTATGAGGCAAACCATATGGAAATATAGAACTTAAAATAATAGTAGATCCACAAAAGTATTTTATTTTAAAAAATGTGGGGGTAGGTATACAGAATATACATGTACAAATATAATTTGCAAATTTATCAGAAATTCAATAAATTAAAAGTTTACATCTTTTGGTCATAATAAATAATGTATAGATGCTGTGGTACCCTATTATGAAAAAGTTACCCTCAAGTCTTTGCAAAATGTCTTCCTAGTTTCTTAATTGCTCTGTCTGTGTAGGATGTGGTGCACACTTTTCCTCATTATTAGATCTTGACACTACACCTCCCAGGAGGTAGAAATTTTCCACATTACATGAAGAAGTAAATGGGATTATTTGATTAAAAATAGGGAACAGTGGTTTCTCTCTTTCATTGTGAATTCCTTTACTAAATGTGAGACACACTTTTTCCTTGCTCTCCTCTGTAATATAATGTGCTCCCTGGGATAAAACTTACCTTTTGTGTTGTGGGAAAAGAATACTTTGTTCCTCAATTGTTCCTTCTAAAACCATGTACTTAGGTTCCATTCACAGAGGAGAGAGAAGAAATCCCCATTTTTTATTTTGGTCCAACTTCTTACCTTAAACTCAGTTTTGTCAAGTAAATGATGATTTTTAATTTTTATCTGGCTAATTGTGCCTAGCATAAATTTGTCTCAGAACATGTAGGGTCTGTGGATGGTTAACTGGCAACATACTTTCTTCATCCATTCCATGTATACTACACAGAGACCCACAATGTCCTCAAGCACATGAAGAAGTGGCTTGGAAACCTTGAAATTTAGTGACTTTTGAGATATATGGCCTGAGATATATATTTTGAGATATATTAAAAAAGTGATTTTTGAGATATATGGACTTTTTATCTATGCAGTTAACAGTGGCTATTATCCCCAGATGTCTCTCTAGATTTAACCAGGATGGGTAGTTCTAACTATGGGGATAAGGGATAAGTGTAAATAGTCTTTTTAATCATTAGACTATGGCTATGTTGAGCAAGAGAAGAGATGAAATTTAGTAGTTAAGACAAGCTTGACTGGGATTTCAAGCTAAAGAAGTTGAAATGGGTATTATTTAGAGTAGAGAAAGGCTTGATTCAAATCTGTCTACTTGGAGTAGAAAAATGACTTCCTATGTTCAGGAAAATTGATACATGGAGACTTTGTAAGGATCAGTAAAAATTCATGTGAAAACAGCCAAAATATCAATATACTGATGAGGTTCAGGACACAATACCTTAAACTATGGTACCTTAGCCTATTAAATATCTTAAGCTGAAAACATTTGTTAAAAACTGGTGGAAGCAGAAAGGGCATTCTGACCTTGCTCCTTTGTCCTTTTTCCCTGAAATCAATTATGAAAGTCCTCTGTGACTAATACCTTCCCTGCACCAGAAGGAAAGAAAACATTCTTGTTACTAGCGAGGATAAATTTGAGACCAAGAAATATGTACAATTTTTTTTAAATTAACTCTTACCTTCCTAGTTACTTCACCATTTACTATCCCTGGTACAAATCTCTTAGTTTTGTCAATTCTTTACAAACTTCTTATTTCTTTATCAAAAACATATAAAATATTCTTTCTCTGGTCAGCTCTTCAGTCTTCATTCCCTTGAGAAGTCTCTCATGTACATGTAAAAAATTCAATAGAATTTGTTTGCTTTTCTCCTGTTAATCTGTCTTTGTCAGTTTAATTCTCAGACCCAGATAGAGACCCTAAAAGGTCAAAACAAACTTTTTCCTCTGTTAAGGTACAAGTTTTGTGAACATAGGTAAGTGGATCTTTCTTAGTGTGTCTCAGTGTATATGCTACAAAGGCAAGAGAGAAAACATCATAGGGAATAGGTCAATCATTAAAAAAAAAATAATAACCCAATAGGGCCATCCCAAAAACAAATGTTTTGGAGAGTCAAGTTTGTAGAGACACAATGAAGGAAGGGATGAAAAAAACATGAAAGTCATTCTGACCTTACTCTAAATGTAAGAAGAATGAAATAAGGGGGCGTGGGTGGAGACAGCAGACTAAAGGAGTTGTAGAGAAGGCAATGTTAAAGGAAGGATCCATGAAAGTGCAGAGCCCATACCTGACGGGTCTTATTGGAATGAATTAGGAAAAGAGGTTGGGATTTTATTATTACTTGATTCAGAAAAGTAATTGGAATCCAAAGAGTCTTAAAAAGCTATGAGAGGGAAAGCTGGATGGCTCAATGGGTTAAGCCTCTGCCTTCGGCTCAGGTCATGATCTCAGGGTCCTGGGATCAAGGCCTGTATTGGGATCCCTACTTGCTGGGAAGCCTACTTCTCCCTCTTTTCTCTGTCATTCCCCCGATTGTGCATGCTCACTCTCTCGGATAAATAAAATATTAAAAAAGAAAAAGAAAAAGAAAGCTATGAGAAAGATCTTAAGAGAACAAATTGAAATGAAGATTGCAGAGGAATCTCGGATCCAAGAATATTAAAAGAATGTCTTAAAAGAGGAGATAATTAATCCAAAATTAGAAAAAAAAAAAGTGGCTCTATCTCTTGAAAGCATTATTAATAAGAATTGTCAGTACCCCTGGCCAGCTGAGTAGTAAACATTGGTAGGGCAGCCATTCTGTAGTATTGTTATTATCTCTTAAATAGTTTTTGGAAGGAAATGCTGTGGAACTCAGTAAGAATATTCCATGCATTTCAAGTAGACACAGTTGTTGAAGGTTAAGGCAGGTAACACTGGTCAAAAGAAAAGTGCTGAAACATTGTAATTTTTCTCCGCTGGGCAAAAAATGTGTCTGGACTAGAGAAGCTATTTTTGAAAATTTCTTCTTTTTCTAGACTGCCCCTTCTTTTGTATTTTGGTTAGAAAAGCAGTTCGTTCGTTCTTTCTTTCTTTTTTTTTTTTTTTCTTTCATATGTTCATCTGGATATTTCTGGCTTCTCCAGCCCTTGGTCTGAGATAATCAAATATAAACAAGGAAACTCAATCTTGTATCAATCCTGGGTATAAAGTCCTTAGGCAGCTTACCTTCTTTTCTTCACTTTTAAGTCTTCTTGTGTTAGTTATTTGTATAATGTCCAGGATTTTTAACTGCACTTTCAAAAGAGATAGGGAAAAGCATGTATTCCCTATCTTTTAAGAAGTAGAAATCCTCTGCCAAATTGTGTATATTTGTTATGCCCAAGTTTTCCTGTCCGAGAGACCACCAAGGAGCCAAGCACTGATGCAATCGCACGAGGGTTTATTTGACAAGCTTAAGCTTGGGCCCAAGTATACCCAACACAGCAGAGTAGAGACTTGGACCCCAAGGTGACATGCTTAAGCTGATTAGCTGTTGCTGGGGTGTTGCAGGGTGGGGTACTTTCTTGGAACTAAAGCAGGGTGGGGGTTCCTGGAACTAAAGTAAAGTAGGGGAAAGCTCAGCCCTTAGTCACAGGGGCCTGAGATGGCTGCCGAAGCGAAGGTGGCTGTACTTAATGCTAAGGCTAAACCTGAGGTGGGATGGCCTTGATTTTTCTCAGCCTTCACATATTCAAACAACAAGAACAACAACAACAACAACAAAAACCAGAATTTTAATAAATTACTGAGGCTCCATTTCTTGAATCAAGAAATGGAATAATAAGCTTGATTGAGGTTGAAGATAAGGTTTTATAAAAATGATAGTGGAGTTAATGAAATATAAATATAAAACAGTAGAGTTAATGAACCCATAATTAAAATTCCTGGTTTATAAGATCAATATATTTTAAAAAGAGAGAATTTATAAATTTAAAAAAAGGCCTATAATTACAAGTACAAAAGAGATGAAAGAGAAAAATATATGCTCTATATTTGAATATGTAACTAAAATATAAATTTTCTTGAAAAATATAATTTACCAACTTATCCTAGATATTTAAACTAATAACAGGAAAAAAAAAAAAACTTAAAAAAAAAAAATCAAGGTTCAACTACCATCCTTTCCCCACAAATAAGAAAAGTCCCAAATAGGGAGCCAGGATGGTTCAGGCAACTGAGCATCCGACTCTTAATTTCAGCTCAGGTCATGATGTCAGGGTCCTGGGACTGAGCTCCATGTGGTGCTCTCTGCTCAGTGTGGAGTCTGCTTGAACCTCTCTCTCAACTTCTCCCCCTTCTCAAGCTCTCTCTAATAAATGTTGGGCACCTGGGTGGCTCAGTGGGTTAGGCCTCTGCCTTTGGTTCAGGTCATGATCTCAGGATACTGGGATTAAACTCCACATGCGGCCCTCTGCTCAGCAGGGAACCTGCTTCTCCCTTTCCCACTGTCTGCCTCTCTACCCACTCATGATCTCTCTCTCTCTCTGTCAAATAAATAAATAAAATCTTTAAAATTTTTAAAAAATAAGTAAGTAATAAAATTTAAACAAAATCACAAGGGTCATATGGTCATTAGGTCAAATCTATTGATTACTTGTGCAGAAGATAATTTCTACCTTATAAAACACTTCACCAGATAATATAAAAATATGCCAAATCATACCAATTATTTTTTGAAGCTAATTCAAGTTTGATTCCAACATCAGGAAAAAAGGAAGACTATTAGCTTTTTGCCAAATATGACAAAGCTTAATTGAAACATTAGTTTCATTCTTTTTTTTTAACCATTCTCCTGATCCAATAGTATTTAATCCATAAATGTAACTAATATTTAAAGTAAGTAAACTTGTAGTTGTATTTTATTATATTAATAAATTAAGGGAGAAATTCAATATGATCACTTCAATGGCTGATCTAAAATAATTTGAATAAACTCAACAAAATGTTCATAAGTGAATAGAATAGATACCCAATTATTAATAAAACAATATTTCCTTAACTCATAATCTACATATTACCAAAACACTGAACAACTATTAAACATAGATATTGAAATTAACTTCAAAATATGAATCCATAAGTTTGTTTTTTCACAAAATCTTTTCCATACATTGAGGGAATAAAGCAAAATGAGTGAGAAATACAAGAAAGAGGAAAATAAAATAATATCTATTGAAAAATGAATCTAACCAAGAAATGCAATGAAAGAAATCTCATAGAAGGTATAGCTGTAAGACAGGCCAAGGCAAAGATCAGAAGAGGAAGCACATTTGCAGACTTCCGGCATAAATATCCAAGGATCTTTTTAAGAGTGTTATGTATGTAAATGTTAGTGTGACTGCCAAGATTGAAAACATTTGAGTATATCTGATTTGTATTATGCTGTTACTATTAAAATGAACAAAATTTCAAAATCTGGAAGGAAAAACAACAAAAAATGTAGACAAAGTTATTCAGGAAAAAATATGGTCTAAATACCAAACAAAATGAAATGGTAAATGAGGTATGAATCAATGGCATGTAAGAAGAAATACACAAGTTTGCCTGAATGGGAACACAATCTATCAAAGGAACTTTGCATTATATCACTGGGGATTTCAGTGAAGATGCACTATTCAAAGCACATTTTCCAGTACAGCAGTGAAATATATATATATATATATATATATATATATATATATATATGTGTGTGTGTGTGTGTGTGTGATTTTAAGATCATAAATGTTACTGCTCTTTAAATTTTAAATCAATAAATTTTAAATCAGATAAAATCTGAAAAGTCTAACTAAGGTTAGAAGAAACTATATGTAAATGCATATTTGTATTTTTTAGATGGTGGAAATGGGAGAAACAGCAAGGGGAATAGATAAATAATGATATCTTCTTAGGGGGATTTAGCTATTAAGAAAAATTGATAAAATTTTTTATAAACTTTAAAATACATTGATAGGTCCAGTAATAAAATTAAAATTCATACTTCATTACCAAATATTTTCAGAAGGGGAAGGGTAATTGGAACTTGTGGGGTTGGATAAATTCTCATTTTTCTCATAAAAGACCCTTTTTATATAGAGGAACATGTAAATCAAGGAACGGAGAGAAGAACATATTTTTTAACTAATGGGATGAAATATTAGAATCTCAAATATAAAGGGTTAAAAGAGTCTGCCTTTGGAAATGTAATTAAGGGTATGTTACACTGTGAATTTTAAATCTTATACTTCTATTTCATTTTACTATACTATGGAATAAATATAGAGTAAAATTAAATAAAAGAAAATGTATTTTACATAAACAATGAATCTTGGAACACTGCATCATAAAATAATGATGTATTATTTGGTGACTAATATAACACAATAAACATTTAAAAAAAGAAAGAAAACATTGAGTGTGCATTCAAGCAGGTTGCGTGCATATATGTGATGTGCAGGCATGTGCTTATGTGCGCGCACAGATGCACACGCACACACATGCGTGCACATGCACACACACATACACACACAACATTCTAATCCATCTCATAAACATGGTCAATGCATGTTAGTTGCTGATTTCTTCCCACTGGAACACAATAAGTTAAACCAACATTGGATATTGTATCTTTTTATTAATAAAACTTTGAAATAACGATATAGAGGAGGAAAAATAATTTTCTTTTCCTGGAATGTAAACATGATCTGACCGTAGCCTTTTCTCTTTGTGGGTCTCTCTCTCTCACACACACACACAAACACACACCACACACAGAGACACACAAGCTTGCGCGCACACACCCGCTATTTTTGGCTATAGGATAAAATAGTTGCTTATACCACTATTCAAGATGATCTCTTATATGCCTAAAAAATTATTTTTTAAATTTTATCCCAGGTAATATATGCCCGAAATTTTCATACCACAATGCAATAGTTGTGGTTTTCCCTTTGATAGCATTGCCTTTAATTTTCATATTTTAAAATTACACAAATGTCACCTCACTCATGAAACTCTGATCACCTAACTATGAGTAATATTTTTCTGCTATCTTTAGTGATTTTGTGATGTCTGTTTCCTTCTATTTATATGTTATTTAATGGAGAATATTGGATGTGCTGCACACAGTGCTGTTCTTCCTACAATAGTAATTGTTGATTGACATTTGTTCAAAATTTGATTGTTTTCTGTATAAATAATAAATATAAATAAATAAAATGATTATAAATATAATATAAATATAAATAAAATGAAAATGGAAAAGCACCTATTGGCATATTTCAATAATTTCAATAATTGAAATTGAAATTGAAATTTCAATAATTAAAATTAGATTTAGAATAGAAATACTTATTTCTTTTACCAAAAAATCTTTAAGTCACTGGAATAAGTAATTGCAATAATTTAATTTTTGTTTTGTTTTGCTTTACTATTTGAAAGGAGTATACAGTGTTTCTAGTCAGGATTATAAGAACACAGTTGTACAAAACATGCTTATTTTCTATTAAAGGTTTACATTAGAATAACATACCTTAGCTAGATTATTACTACAGTGAACTAAAATATATTAAATTTTTTATAATTTTTATCAGAGTTGCACTATAAGATTCTCTTTAGATCAAATATCTTGATGTAAATATCTAATGTGACTTCCATAATGTTGAATTTTTTATTTAAGATATTATTTCTGTAGCATCTTTTATGTTTGATAATTATGGGTGTTTTCTTTCAGAAAGAATTTGTAATTTGACTTCATCTTTTTTGGATAGAAATGTTAAAATTATCCCCTGTTATGGAATTAACATTTGTGTTTCTTCAAAATTCATATGTTGAAGTTGCAACCCTTGATGTAATGATATTTATAAGGGGTTCATTGGGAGGTAATTAGGATTAGGTGAAGTCATGAGGGTGGAGTTCCCGTGATGGGATTAGTGACCTTATTTGAAAGGGGAGTGACACCAGAACTTGATCTCCCCACCATATGAGGAAACATTCAGGAGGCAATTTTCTTCAAGCCAGGGAAAGAGTCTCATAAGGAGCTGAATCAGCTAGCACTTTGATCTTGGACCTCCCAGCCTCCAGAAATATTAGAAATAACAGTGGGCTTAGGAAATGGCATAATTTGGGAGTTGATTTGTGAAAATTGTCAAAAGGTATTTTAAGAATTACAATGACTAATGTTGATTCCTTTATACAAATTCTTCATTGAGAACTTCCTCCACTCCCCAAATCTTGCATAAGTAAAGAAAATATTGTTTTTATGTTTTGTGTGTGTGTGTGTGTGTGTGTGTGTGTGTAATATTGGTGATTTTTTTAAAGGTGTTGAGTATCTACTTGATTCAATGTGATGAGGATAAATGGTATTATGTGTAGAATATCAAGATATTCTGTAAACTAAATTATTAAAGAGAAACAAAAATCATTAGCTAGAGGAGACTAAGGAAAATCACAAGTTATCACCTACCATCTTTTCCTTAGACTCTTCAGAAAGATTGGTATTCAGGTGCAATTTCCAGGGGATATGCCAGGAGTACAGACAATTCTTAGATACTTCAAAGGAGAGGGTGCATCAGGTCACATATTCTATCATACTATCTTAAATTAAAAAAAAAAAAGACAGTCTCTATTAATGGAACACATATGTTAGTTTTCTAGTTTCCTTGGTAAAAGCAAATAGACACGTAAAAGTGTTACAAAGTAATGCTGACTGGGCTGACTGACTGGTTCCAACTGTGTTCTGGGTTGTGTATTTAAAAGAGTGAAAGTGGAAAAAAAGAGTGAAGTGAGTGATAAAAAAGAGTGAAAGTGAGTGATAGGATAATTGTGTTTCTTAGGATTTTCACATTATACTCAGGACATATTATGATTCTATCATCATAGGATACATCAAATACCCATTCTGGTTTCTACCTTGCATCTGATGCAAGACTAGCACCATAACTTGAGTTAGCCTTCACATCTCTTGAAAAATTACCAAGGTTGCCAAATAAAAAAATTCCCACTACTGTAGGTAAGCAAGAGCAATGTGGACTAACAGAATTATTTCTATAATTTCTAACAGACAAAGTGCCTAGCATGTTAATTTTGCAATCTAAATTTGTATGAAATTTTGTCAATCACATTATGGTTTCTTAAGTGATTACAAATTTATTTTGTCTGTCTAAAGTATCCCAACTGTTGTCTGTAATATATACATATTTAAGTAGATGTAAGACTTAAGTTTAGTTTTGCTTGACATTTAGAGAATCCATTTTAATATCCAAACTCTTAGATCGCTAAACCATTTTCCTCTTCTCCAAAAGACAAAATTTTATTGCCACCCAAATCTGTGATTCCTAAAGAATTGTGCTTGTTACCTTTTAAAACCTCTAAATTGTATTCATGTTAAAAACATATGGTTTTTATAAAAATAAGTTTCTTAATTTTTATAAGAAATTGGCAATTACTTTGTGATTACAGAATGTTAAAAAAGGAATTGCCACAAAAGAATATCCAGATGGCCATAAGAAGTAACTGGTGATAGTTGAAGTTTGAAAAGTATGGTTCTTCATCTGTTCTTGATGGAGGTGTGACTCCAAATTAGTTTGGTGATGTAATTTTCTAATTTTCATGCAGAAATATGTTGTGGGTACGAGTGGTTACAAATTTTGTCATGCATGAAATGTGACTATTTTTATGTAATAACACAATTTTTACATTTAGATAAAAATTTCTCTGGGTGACTGAAAATAAAACTCAATCATTGAGGATTCCTCTGGTAGTAGAAACTATTAGTTGAGCTATAATTAGTTGTCTCATCTCTTTTTTGTATAATATTATAATGTAGGAACATGGCTGCAGAGTCAAAGATTACATTTTCTCTGTGCCTTTTCTACAGTCAGGTATGGTTACACAATTTAATTCCGCCAAGAGGAAGTAAGAAAAAGTTGTGTGAGCAGAATTTGAGAAGGTTTTTATATTTACAAAGAGAGGCATCAATTTCTCTCTTGCTTTTCTTCTTTCCTATAGTTTTAAATGCAAACGTGATGTTTAGACCTGGAGTTGCCATCTTGGACCATTAGCTGACTCCAGGACCATCACTGTGGATGTAGAGCAACAAGACAGCAAGACAGAAGAAGCCTGACTTTCCAGCAGTATACATCAGAGTATCACATAGCCCTAGACGACTTTTCTTTGGATGCTGCTAACATGAAATCTTGATGAATCTGTCACTATTTGGAGGAGGACTTCACTAGCAGTTAATCAAATCTTAACATGGATGAAACTGGAGGGGATTATGCTAAATGAAATAAGTCAAGCAAAGAAAGACAATTATCATATGTTTCACTCATATGTGGAACATAAGGGATAGCATGGCAGACCACAGGGGAAGGGAGGGAGAATGATAGGAAGAAACCAGAGAGAGAGACAAACCATGAGAGACTCTGGACTCAGGGAACCAAACTGAGGATCACAGAAGGGAGGAGGTTGGGGGGATGGGGTAACCCCGTGATGGGTATTAAGAAGGGCGTGTGTGGTGATGAGCACTGGGTGTTATACAAAGCTAATGAATCATTGAACGCTACATCAAAAACTAATGAGGTACTATATCCTGGCTAATTGAACATAATAATAACAAAAATTAAAAAAAAAATCTTAACTAGTTTAATCTTAGCCATTCTTGTTTTCCCTGTCCTGGGGCTTCCACCATGTCCCTATACTGGGAGGGAATATACAGTCCTTGCTCATGGGTGCTGCTCACAGTCCTCTACTACAAGGGATTTCTTCTTCTCTGGTCCCAATTGCATCAGGAGGTATGTTATCAGTTTTACAAAAATATATATAAACTTTTCTCAAGATTGGTTTTTCTCTTCCTTACTAACCAATGAATAATTATTTTTCTCTAGGACAGGAAAAGATATCATTTCAAAAATTCAGGCTTCCACATTCATGGTCATACACATTTTAGGGCTTAAGATTTTGCAGCTCAAAACCACAGAGTCTTATAAGCCTAAAGGTTTGGCTTCTAAATGCAAAATATTTTCTGTTTTTCTGCTATACCATAAGAGCCTCTCTCTGAATGTGAAATGACAATAGCATCAGGAGTGTGGACAGAGGAAAGAAAACTTCTATTTTTATCTCAAAATACTATTCTACCACAAATATAATGAGTATTCTGGAAATGTATTGCTTGTAGGTTGATGTATTTGTGTGCTATCTCTA